>NC_060149.1:95630658-95878158 GCF_021461385.2 Schistocerca piceifrons | reverse complement strand
ATAAGCGTTGTGATAAATGTGGGTGAAAGAACGGTGGAAACTGGTCAGCTGGTGTGTGGAAACTGATGAATATATTTCCAGGACCACAAATACGAGTTAACAACATGGGAGTTGTAAGTAATTCTGAATGATAAGCTCGTATTAAGAACTTTTTGCTACAAAAGATGATTTTAACCTAAAACACAAGAGAAAGCCATGGAAAAATGTAATAGAGCAGCATATTGTATCTACCACATAATACACTGGTCAAAACAATTAGGAGAGCAGTTGATACATCTAGGTTTTGAAGTATTGTCATCAACAGGATGATTTAAAATTGCTCAACATCTTTCTGTCAGTTCTACAGAGTGGGGACAAAAACATTTTGGTTACCGAGGTAGTGGTAATAACAGAAATTGCTGCAGAGGGGGCTGGTGTTGACTAGTGTTCACTCTACCAAACAAATTACACAAGCAGTTGGGTTCAGTTGGTGTAGGGAGTAGGTAGTGCAATGTGACAACAATGTGACTTACCCAAAGCTATGGCATGGAGAGCCATAGGATGGTTGGAAGCGGGACAGACACAAAGGGAGGTGGCTGCAGCTATTGGTGTGCTTCAAAGTGTAATTTTCAGGACCTGGATGCAATTTCAGACAACAGGAACCATTAACAGAATGCAAGGCCAAGGTCATCCAGGTAACATCAGCAAGAGATGAATGCAGCTCAGCTGCAATGCACCCTCCAGGCAGCAACAGGATGTGCAATATCAACACAAACAGTCAGAAATTGCCTTTGGGAATGTGGCCTCTGTACATGGAGGCCTATGGTGAGTGTCTCATTAAAACTATGACACCGTTTAACTCACAGAACTGGGTTTAGGAACATCAGGATTGGAGTCACAGATGAGTCAAGATTTTGTGTTCAGCCAGACAATCATCATTCCCTCATCTGGAGAGAATGTGGAACTCAGAACAATCCTGCTTATGTGCAGGAAACATCACCATATCATGGTGGTGGACAAATGGTGTGGGCATGAGTCAGTACTGGTGGATGCACAGACCTCTATGCTGTTCAGAATGGTTCTTTGACTGCTCAGAGGTATACAGATAAGATTCTTTGACCTTTTGTTGTGCACTATGCAGCTGCCATAGGATATGGTTTCTTTCTGGTGGTCAATAATGCTTGTCCTCACAGAGCTGCAATGCTGGACAACATGCCTGAAGCTGAGGGAATTGAACAAATGGAGTGGTCAGCTTGTTCACTGGACTTAAACCCAATTGAGCATGTCTGGGATACACTTGGCATAGGGACTGTAGCCAGACCAGCATTTCCCACAGCAGTTGCAGGGCTGGATATTGCACTCGTGGAAGAATCGCCAAATATCCCTCAAGAGCTGATTAATAACCTCATCCTGTCCATGCCACGCAGCTGTGCAACTGTGCTGGTTGTCTGAGGTGATCACACACCATATTAGAGGGCAATGAGAATGAATGTTTCACTATTATTGTAGCTCCATGGCACCTTGCTCTATGTAAATTGCATGTAAGCCTCAAGTAAAGAGTTTAGGTAGCAAAGTATTGTATTGTATCACACACAAATTACAGTTGTAACTGATATCTGAATAAAATACATTACCATATGTCTGTTGTGTATGATATTGCACCCGATCCCCTAATTGTTTTGAGCAGTATACATTTATTGTATGTATAAAAGGAAACATGTATTACGGGCTGCTGATGATGCTTCCCAAACAAAAGAAGCGAAACGTGTATGGTAATAAACAAACTTCCTTTAATTGGTTGCATAGATGGTACATATTTCCACAAATTTCATTTAAGTTCATGATATCAATTTCTCAAGCTTCACAAGAACTTTAAATGCCTCATTCAGTTACTCCATAGCATAAAGCCAGATGATAGGTAGCAATGATATGAATTTGTGTATGAAATGCTTAACTGAATCAACCAGAATCCTACATTCCTGCCAAATGTTTTCTGACGAGGCCACATTCCATGTCTCTGGAACTGCAAATAAGCATGATGTTTGAATCTGGGAGTCACAGAAACCACACAGTGTCAGGGAAAAAGTACGAGATAGCCTGAAAGTGAATGTTTTATTTGGCCTCATTTGTGACAAGATAATTGGACCATTCTTCTTTGCTGAAACAACTGTCACAGGAATGCCCTACCTAGATATGCTGGAGATCTTTGGTCTTTCCACAGGCTGAAGACTTGCAACAGAAACTTTGGTTTCGGCAAGATGGTGCTTCACCTCACTGGCTGCTGGATGTTTGAAAAGCTCTAAATGCAACATTTTCAGGGTGCTGGATTGGATGAGGTGCACCCATGAATTGGCCTCCATTTCCTTCTGACATCACACCATTAGATTTTTTTCTATGGAGCTATGTCAAGGACAGGGTGTTCGCCACTGCAGTGTGAGACATTCAAGACCTCTGTACTTGGTTTGTGGAAGTCATTGACACCATTCCTTCAGACATGTTGGAGCGGACCTGAATGGAAATTGAAAACAGGCTTGACAGTCTTTGTGTTACTGCAGGGGCTCATGTGGAAGTGTTTTGATTTGTTATTGTAATTTTTTTAAAACTTATCTTGACATATAACCTACTTTGTGAAAAAAATAAAGCAATTTCATTTAATTTTGCATATGAAACACATTTAAAATAGGGAATTTCAGTGTAGACACCCTGTATGTAAAGTATGTCAAAATATATACAGGAGTTGGTATCAACTCAGGTCACAGGCCTGCTTTTGCATAAATGCATCTGATTCAGAAAGTCTTGTCAATAAGACAACAGATTCTGAGACTTTGTTCAGAGAAATTGAGAAATGTCAATTTTAAAATGAGTCCCTCAGCTGTTCTCACTGATACAGTTATGAGCATGAAAAACAGAACCTGTTTCATATGCAGATCAATCATTGATGCAACATAATAACATAAACACAAAAATAGCACTTGACTGGATAGTTTTATATATTTCAGAGCCTAATGACCAATCATCTAGAGGCTACAGCAGATTGCGTATGGCACCTACATTTATAAAGCAATAATCTTCATAAAAATTACATCATAGAAAATGCAAGGATAACTAAAGCTAAAATATTGTATGATTGTTACTCTGGAGCCTTTAAATACACTATTTGATCAAAAGTATCTGGACACTCTCATGTAATGTGGAATTCACCATTAGACGTCACGAGAGGCAGACGCACCACTATGAAAGGTGATGGGAAGTATTGTGTTGTCAGTGGAGAAGTAGCAGCAGCAGAATGAGTTGGTCAGGGGAGTTCAGTGACTTTAAACACGGACTAGTCACTAGATTTCAACAGAGTAACAAATCAATTAGGAACATTTCAACCCTTCTAAAGCTACCCAAGTCAATTGCTGGTGTTGTGATAGTGAAGTGGAAACATGGAGACCAGGCAGGCCTCAAGTACTGACAGACAGAGATTGTTAAGCAATGCAGAGTGTTGTAAAAATCATATGAAAGCAGCAAGAGTAATTACTTGTGACTTCCAACGTGCTACCAGTGGTCCAGCATGACTGTGGGCAAAGAGTTAAAAAGTATGGGGTATCCCATAGACATGATTTAACTTCAAGTTCATTTATCAACAGAGAAGTGCACAAAACAAACACCCAGATCATACAGCTTTGCTCACAGTATGATAATTGTGATGTTATAGATATAGGTGGTATCAATCAATGTTAGCTTACCAAATATGGGCTACATTTCAGTTACAAAGGGAAACGTTTTCTGTGGAAACAGATTTACAGAATAATTGAAAAAAGACTTGAAATAAATAAAAAGAATGGGTTCAATAAATTGTACAGTCAAGAACAATCAGGTCTCTTTTTTTTAGAGAAGATTGTAAAAGTTTAGGTCCAGAGTATTCACAGAATACAAATATTTCATGTAGAAAACAGCTTCCTAATTGCTTACGGGGAAAGCAAAACAAATGAAAATTACTTATCCTTGTGCAAGTCAACATGTGCAGTATTGTTGTGGTCTTCAGTCTGAAGACTGCTTTGATACAGCTCTCCATGCTACTCTATATGGTGTGAGCCTTTTCATCTCTGAATAACCACTGCAACTTACATCCCTCTGAATCTGCTTACTATATTCATATCTTGGTTTCCCTCTATGATTTTTACCCCCTCCACCCCCACTTCCCCCATCCTTTACTCCAGTGCTAAATTGGTGATCCCTTGATGTCTCAGAATGTGTCCTTGCAACCAATTCCTTCTTTTGGTCAAGCTGTGCCACAAATTTCTTGTCTCCCCAGTTCTGTTCAGTACCTCATGCTTAGTAACATGATCTACCTACCTAATCTTCAACATTATTCTGTAGCACCACATTTTAAAACCTTCTGTTCTCTTTTTGGCTAAACTGTTTATTGTTCACATTTCACTTCCATACAAAGCAATATTCCATACAAACACCTTCAGAAAAGTCTTCCTAACACTTAAACCCATGTTTAATGTTAATAAAGTGCTCTTCTTCAGGAATGCTTTTCTTGCCATTGCCAGTCCATATTTTATATCCTCTCTACTTTGGTCCTCATCAATTATTCTTCTGCTCAAATAGCAAAACTCATCTACTGCTTTAAGTGTCTTGTTTCCTAATCTGATTCCCTCAGCATCACCTGATTTAATTCAACTACATTCCATTATTCTTAGTTTCCTTTTGTTGATGCTCATCTTATAGCATCTTTTCAGGGCAATGTCCATTCTGTTCAACTGCTCTTCCAAGTCCTTTTCTGTCACTGACAGAATTACAATCTAATCGGAAAAACTCAAAGCCTTTTTCTTTCTCTGCACTTTAATTCCTACTCCAAATTTTTCTTCAATTTACTTTACTGCTTGTTCAATGTAGATATTGAATAACATTACGGATAGGATAGGACCCTGTCTGACTGCCTTCTCAAACCACTGCTTCCCATTCATGCTCTTTGACTCTTGTAACTAATTTCTGGTTTCTGTGTAAACTGTAAATAACCTTTCATGTCCTGTATTTCCCCCTGCTATCTTCAGAATTTCAAAGAGGGTATTCTAGTCAACATTGCCAAAAGCTTCCTCTGTGTCTACAAGCGCTATAGATATGAGTTTGTCTTTCCTTAACCTACCTTCTAAGATAAGTTGCAGGGTCAGTATTGCCTCACATGTTTGGAGTATTAGGAACAAATGATTAGAGTTGGAACATTTTTGTAACACAAAAATGTGTGATGTATTGTGTGTCCCAGAACACAGGCTTACTAAAAATCAAGTAGACTTTTTCTTTCCTAATGAGTACATTCTGGCAGCTATATCATGCAGAAATGGGAGAAAAAATGGTGGGTTTCAATATTTACCAGAAAATATGGTACATAAAATTTTTGAAAATAGATTTAAGTTCATACTCCTCTGAATTAAATGGAGAATTTAGTTGTATAAGACTGATTGAGCAGGATATCGTAATTGTTGGTTTGTATATATCTCAAATGGCAATGTTAATTTATTTTTTCAGAAATTTAAACAAAAGATGGGAAACATTTTAAAACTCAAAACAAATGTAGCAGTATGTGGTGATTTCAACATAGAGTTGTCTGGCTCAGATGAGCCCAACCCAAAAACATTTTTAAATCCACTCAGAACATTAAATTTATATTTTACTTACAATAGCCCAACACATGGGAATCACTGTTTGGACAATATTATAGTTGATTTCTCAAGAGACCTACACACTGTTAGCATAGCAGATGAATCTTTTGCAGATCATGATCCACTACTCCTTACATACCACTATGCACAGTCAGATAATGCTTAAGTGACTGAAAATAAGAAGCCAGTCATGACATGGGTTAGAGGTTAGAAAGAGGAATGTGTTCAGTTATTCAAAGACTGTCTCAGAAATGCAAACTGGGACTTGAAATTGATGTAGCTAAACCAACTTTTGAAACTCTCTTTAATAATTTATTTAAGACATATATTGATTTATTGTACTCTTGCTCACCACTGAAAAGAAACATTTCTAAACTAAACAGAAAAGGTAAAAAGCTTAAATGGTAAACTGATGACCTTGCTGGTATCAGTGAAAAGTTGCTTTCACTCTACAAGACGTATAAAAATAATTGCAAATATGGCACAGAGCAGTATGACATCTCTTATAAAACTTACCTGAAATGTAAAAAAACATTATAAAGCTGAACTTAAATTTGCCAAACAAATTGCCTATCAAAATTACATAGACAGAGCTCCAAACAAATGTAAGGCCACCTGGGAAATTATAACTCAAGAATCCCCTTCTACCCAAACTAAAGATGTTCAGCTTTAGCCAGACAAGCTTAATAAACACTTTACTACTACAGTAAATGAATTAAGATCTAAAATTAACCAGTCAAATACATCAGCAACTGATATACTTGCTGATCATCTTCCTTGAGGAGATGAATTCCATTAGGATCTTGTCACACTCATATATATGGTAAATGCTGTTTCAACATTTTCTGACTCGAATAGCATGGACTGCTACTGGCTATGCAGCTACTCTATAAAAAGGACAGTACACATTATCTGCAAACCACTTGCTTTTAATATGAATAAATGTCTAGAATTTGAAATTTTCCCTGACCAGCTCAAAAATTCATGGCATACTTGTATGCAGAAAGGGAGAAAATCCTTCCCGTGAACTAGGGGCCAGTGTCTACTGTTAAAATCTATTCCAAAATATTTTAAGCTGTTTTTCACATACGGCTTAGTAACTACTTTGAAAAACATAATCATCTTTGTAATAGACACCATGGCTTTGACAAGGAAAAAATAATACTTCTGCAGTCCTTGAAATTGTTAATCTGACATTAACTGCATTTTGAAACCCAGAGAAAATTCAGCACCTGCTGCTGGGACTAGCTAAAGATACAGAAGCTAAATCTGTAAAACTGCTTGGAATACACACTGATTCCAAACTAAACTGACAAACCCATATTAATCACACCTGAAGAAAGATATCAAGGGTGCCCCATCTCATACAGAAATTATCTGATCTAATGAGGAATGAATATCTTAGGGCAGCTTATTTTGCACTTTTTCAGTCCCACATATCTTACAGGCTGTTCTTATGGGGTCATTTTTGTGATGTATTACTGATTCAGAAAAAGGCGTTACAAATAATGTGTGCAGTTGATTCAAGGGGGCCCTGCTGCCCTATATTCATTAAGACCAAAATAATGACAGTGATAAATCTTTGTACCTATGTATCATTGATATATTTTATGTATATAGAATGAAGTGGTGAGTAAAAATTTGTACCAAGGCCATGAATCAAAGCAGGTCTCCTGCTTACCAGCCAGACGCATTAGCCAGTAAGCTATCTTGGTACAGCGTTTCACACAACTTACACAGATTACCCTGGTATGTCTCCCACCTTGATCCAAATTCTCACTACCAGCACAATCCACTTTAAACTCCCCCTTACACCCAAACAGAATGGTTAAGGCTCTGCAAGTTGTGGAATAACACCTCAGCATCAAATGTAATTGGGAGATCCAGCCTGAAACCCAGGTGCAGGTACTTATAAAAATGAAATGACACAATTTCAGAGACTTTACTGGTCTCATACAGATATGATTTTATGTATATAGAATGAAGCAGTGAGTGAAAATTTGTACCAAGGCTGGGAAAAAAAGCAGGTGTCCTGCTTACCAGGCAGGTGCATTAGCCACTAAGCCTTCTTGGTACAGCGGTTGATACAACTCCACGGATTACCCTGGTATGCCTCCCACCTTGATCCTGAAGGAGATCTCAAGGTGGTAAGGTAATGACCATGGTTCTCTCTTCTAATCATCAATACTTTTACTACACGACAAATGTACAGGTCGAAGACTAGGCGGGGTCGTGTGGGAGGAGAGCATGGAGCAAATCTTGGAATGCTGATGCTGAAGTCTTGAAGCGACAGCGGTGGTCATAGTTGTCGGCCGGTGCGGGAGCGCTGGTGTGGGAGGGTGTTGTCACCAGGGAACCTAATGATCACCTTTCCACTTGGCCTAACGTAAGCATGTAGGTTGCCACACGTAGCACTTCGAGAGATTTTGAAATGATTCACTACACCTTGTGACACACCACCTAACGAGTCACACGAATCATCATACGCAACAGCACTAATGTGGTATCACCACTAACAACGACAGATAAACCACAAATGTCATTAGGATGAACGTGGGCAGAGAGCTTGTAAGTGGCGGCTGCTAACGGAGAGGTATGCTGAGCGGGGGGGGGGGGGGGGGGGGGGAACCGTAACATGATGAGGGCGGTGTGCTGCGAGTAGAGGGATGAGTGTAAGATGGTGAGGTCTGAGTGGGTGTGGCAGGAACCTGTGACCTGAACCGGTTAGAAGAGCATTGCGATGTGCTGTCGCACGAAGATGGAACTGTTATATTAGAGCCCTGGGAGCTGGGGCCTCTGCTGTGGGAGCCAGGAGGTGGAATACCCCAGAATGAGTGTGGGCTCATTGACGGGGCCGATGTAGGCGTGTGTCTACTCTTCAGTGGTGGGTGAGGTAGGGGAAAACTCAATGATAGCAGGTTTAACCCTGTTGAGGGAGACAGTACTTACTGAGCCCTTAATTATGATGTACATTGTGTTACTGGTTCGTTTGACAACTCTGTACAGGCCTGTGAAAGGGGGCTGTGATGGGGCTTTTACAGTGTAGTCGTGAAGGAACACAAATTCGCAAGTGTCGAGCACCTTGGGAACATATGTGTGTGGCGGAGTGTGGCTGGAAGGGGGCGGGGGTTGAAGCTTGTTACAGTGTAACCTCACCCGTTCTACCAAGGACGGCAGTTCGGATGGTTTGGCGACTAGAGTAGGAGCAATAAGTTTGCCTGGCAGTGTAAGGGTCTGGACACAGACGAATTCGGCCACTGAGCCTTTAAGGTCTTCCTTGAACGTGGTCCGCAAACTGAGTAAGACGAATGGCAGGGCTTCCGTCCAAAGGAGGCCATGGCAACATAGGGCCGCATAGGGCCGTGTTAAGCGTCCTATGCCAACGTTCCATGAGGCCGTTGCTTTGGGGGTGGTATGCTGTTGAATGAATTTTCTTGATGCCGCACAGCCTACATAGTTCAGAAAACAAGGCAGACTCAAATTGACGGTCTTGGTCAGTCGTCAGGTAAACAGGGCAGCCAAAGCGTGAAATCAAAGTGTCTATGACGGATCGTGCCACTGATTCGGATGTAATATTGGGTAGCGGGGCAGCTTCCACCCAACGAGAGGTTCTGTCTATAATAGATAGCACGTATCTGTAACCCTCGGAGGGGGTGAGGGGGCCCACCAACTCGATGTGAACGTGCTGGAAGCGACTGGGAGGAGCGGTGAAGCTGCCTAGCTGGGACGATGTGTGCCGCAAAACTTTATTTTGTTGGCACGGAATGCAGGCACGGGCCCAGGCTTGGCAGTCGCGACACATGTTGCACCAGATGAAGCTCTCTGAAATAAGTCTGGTAGAGGCTCTCACACTTGGATGAGCTAGGTTGTGTGATCTGTCGAACACTTGTCTCTGTAGAGGTTTGGGTATGAAGGGACGCAGCGTGCCAGTTGATTTGTCACACCAAACCTCGACTATGACACTGGGAAAAGTGGATCGCACAGGTTTGAATGACGAGCTGTGATCGTAAATAAGGTCCATAGTGTCTGTGTCGGCAGACTGCAGCTGAGGCAAGTTAGAGAGGTCTATCAGTGTTGTGAGAGCGCCAACACGAGACAAAAAATCTGTGACCACATTTTCTGCACCCTTGATGTATCGTATGTCAGAGGTAAATTGCAATATAAAATCCAAATGACGGAAGCGTCTAGGTGGAGGGGCAGTCGAGGGGTTCTTTACAGCAGCAACCAAAGATTTATGGTTGGTTAAAATGTAGAGGTCCCTACCATCAACCTCCGCGTGAAAGTGTTTCACCGCCTCGTAAACTGCCAAGAGCTCCCTGTCAAAGGCTGAGTACTTTTTTTGAGCGCCGTTGAGCTTCTTAGAAAAGAACTGCAAAGGAGAGGTAGTATCTCCGACGGTTTGGCTGAGGACAGCACCTACTGCAGTATCACTGGCATCTGCGGTAATAAAAAATGTAGCGTCCGGATGCGGGTGGGCAACAGTCACTGCGTTTGCTAGTAGGTGCTTCAGTCTGTCAAAAGCTTGTTCCATGGCGGGGGTCCAGGGGACCGGGCGGATACCGGTCGTATTTTTGCCAGCAAGGGCGTCTGTTAGGGGAGTCTGAACCTCAGCTGCGGCAGGCAAGTGCTTCCTATAATAGTTAACTGTTCCGATGAACCTGCTCAGCTCCTTAAACGAGTGAGGACGTGGAAAATCCAAAACAGGTTTGATTTTATCCTCGGGAGGACTGAGGCCCTTAGCTGACACGATGTAGCCTAAGACTCTTACCAAAGTCTGGTGCAACTGGAGCTTCTTATTATTCAGTTCAACACCGGCAGCGGTAGGAGTGTCTTTAACAATCTGCAAATGTTCCTTGTTCTTTTGCAGAGTAGGACTGAAAATAAGAATGTCGTCCAAGGAAACGAAACAAAAATACAGATGAAACAACGCCTTGTTTATGAATCTCTGCCAAGTTTGTGCAGCGTTGCGGAGGCCAAAGGGCATGAACCGGTACTGGAAAAGGCCGAAAGGTGTTGTTACAGCTGTCTTTTCGATATCCTCTGGTGCCATCGGAATTTGATGATAGACCCTCCTACAGTCCAATACCGAGAAATATTTAGCGCCTGCAAGAGCATGGTTAAAACCCGCGACGTTAGGAACTGGGTACTTGTCTATGATAGTATTAAACTTAGTACAGTCGCCAACCATACGCCAGATGCCGTCGCTTTTTGTGACGAAGTGGATAGGCGAGGCCCAGCATCCAGCAGATGGCTCGATGATGCCGGCTGTTAAGAGATCGTCTATTTGTTCGCGAGCCACTTTCATGAGTTCTTGCTTGAGACGGCGTGATCGGCAAGAGATAGGCGGTCCGTCTTGCAAGCGAAGTTTGTGGGCGGTGCCATCTGTAACCACGGAAACGCGCGACGCGGTACACGAGACGACTGTCTGTGGTATAGTGTGCACGGCGGCCGCTAGGCTGGGTTGTGGCGGGGACGGCGAAAGTTTACATAAGTGCCAACTGTTGGGTGGCAGGGAGTGACAAACAAGTGAGCTACGCGAAACAAGGTTGATACACTGTTTATTAGTAACGGAAGGCGCCGCTGTCGAGCTTGGTGGCGGTAGTGGGCACGAATGAACAGCTGATGGCAGTAAATCAAAAACATTAACCTGCGCCTGGGAAGTTAGCTGCCCAAGCGAGGAGGGGGATGAATGTGCGCTCGAATTAACACAGTTAGAGCTGGCGGGAATGCGGACACTGTACAGTTTATGTGACACACGGTCACAAATGCACTCGGGCACAAGAACACTGCAGTGACACCGACTAACCTTGTGTGTTGCTGAGGCGTCACCTGCTGCAAGCTGCTGCCATGCCGAAGATAACTTGTTACTTAAGTCGTTGAGGCGATGGCGTAGCTCAAGTTTCTATAAGTGCAGGAGTGTAGACTCGACACGCTCTGTGAGCCACTTATTGGTCCGTGACAACAGTTCGGAGGAGGGGTTATTAGCCGCGCGGATTAGCCGAGCGGTCTAGGGCACTGCAGTCTTGGACTGTGCGGTTGCTCCGGGCGGAGGTTCGAGTCCTCCCTCGGGCATGGGTGTATGTGTTTGTCCTTAGGATAATTTAGGTTAAGTAGTGTGTAAGCTTAGGGACTGATGACCTTAGCAGTTAAGTCCCATAAGATTTCACACACATTTGAACATTTGAACAGGGGTTATTACACTTCCTAGCCAGGTGGACCTGTTTAGCAATACTATTGACATTCGACAAAGCACACGGGATGTGTTCCTGTGTAGGGTGGTAGAACACTGTATTCTTGACGAGGTCAGGCCACAGTTTGTGGTGTCGTAGAAAATCGATGCCCAAAATGGGATCGTCGATGTCAGCCACCAGGAAGGAACACTTCAGGTTGCACTCAGGCGAGAGGGACACTGTGTATGAAGTAGAACCTAAGCACAACAAACTAGATGAGTTTACAGCACGTAGGACAGTTTTGTGTAGTCGAATCTTTTTGGTAGCAAGACGAGATGGAAGTAGGGAAACATCTGCACCCGTGTCGATGAGAAAGTTTGTTCCAGAATTCAAGCCACGGACGTAGACTCGTCATTCGAAGCATTAGTGTTGGACACTGAAAGGAGCATGGTACGGCGCCTGTTGTTTACGTCGCAGGAGGTGGCGCCGCTGCCTACCTGCAGTTGAAGTTTGGGTAGGAGCACGGCGGTTTACAATTGTGTGCTTGTTCCCCGAATTTTGCATCGAAGAAACAGTATTTATAGGCGGACGTCTGCTCTTGCGAGTGGTCAGACGGCGGCGGCCCAGAATCTTCTGTGGAGTCAGATGTACTGTTGTTGTACGGACGTGAAGGTGCCTGTAGTGCGACGAGCTTGACAGACTTAGGTTTAGTGGGGCGTCCACGTTGGGACCGTGGTTGTGGTTGGAAACTGGCATAGCTGCTGGACTGCTGGGCATGGCGTTCACGTAGTAGAGCGGAGTAAGCACGGTCGGCGGCGCGCAAGCGTTTCTATTTGGTCTATCTTCGTAGGTGGAGATGGCCGTTTGGACAGACAGGCAGCTTTTCCGTCCAAATCTCGGTGAGCGTGGCGTCTGGCATGTCACATTCACAGACGAGAAGTCAAAGGCATCGCCACAGCTGGGATGGAGATCTGTCGCTGAGGCGTTCTTCATAGATGAGCTGTCGAACGTTTTCTCTTCTTGTCTCGGAGACACGTTCCAGTATTGCTTGTTTAGCTGTAGCGTACTTCTCGTTCAGAGGTGACTTAACGAGGTCATAAACTAAGTCGACACGGTTGTGGAGGTGGTTCATGAGGCATGTGAAATGGGCGTTGTCATCAAGTGCACAGACACTGAAAGATTGCTCGATCAGGTTGAACCAGAATTCCGGGTAGGCACCTTTGAATGCCGGAAGTTTCGGTAGATTCAACGAACTGGTGGTCGAAGAATGCGGGCAGCTGCTCGCGGATGCAGGAGTAGGCAAATCAAAGTTAACTCTGCGTCATGAGGGTGGTAGAGAGGAAGCAGACGTGCTAGTTGTGTTCATAGTAACTGGAGAGGAAGCGAAATCCGTTAGCAGGAAGCCCAGCGTGGAGCGAAGCGGGACCGGTTGTTGTGGTGGTAGGTCAAAGTGGTCACGGCGGTTGCTCGACAGGTTATTATGCAATTGGTCCTCCACATCTGCAGCGAAATTGTCCATCACAGAGTCACTGATGAGCTTGGTGGAACCTGATGCACTCAAATTACTGCACTGATGAACACTCGGAGTAACAGGCTGGCGAATGTCATTCACGCAGTGTGCAACCGGCGCGGAATGATACACATGTGGAGCTTGCACATTCAAAAAGGCGTCCTGTTGTGGCACATTATGAAAACTATGCTCCGCACTATTTACAGTACTTGCATTAAAGTTCGGTATCTGTGTGTAGTGGTTTCTTGTACTGCTGTGCAGCGAAAACTGAAGCACTTCGGGGCTAACACAGCTGGAGTCACAGATCGCTGGTGTCACGTTCAAAACCACTGCACCTGACGAGATCCCTGCATTCTCGAGGCTATAGGACTGCAGAAATTCACGTTGGGCATTGACTACAGCTGGTGTGCTTGAATTTAGTTGCTGTTCTGGTGAAAACCGGGTGGCGGCGGCATGTTGTAGAAGGCCATTGTGTAGTGGACAAAGGTCCATGCAGAACACGGAAGCCGGCACCATAGTCACTTTTTACTCAGTTCAACAGATTATTTGAACTTCGGGGTCACCACTGAAGGAGATATCAAGGTGGTAAGGTAATGACCACGTTTGTCTCTTCTAATCATCAATACTTTTATTACACGAGAAATGTACAGGTTGAAGACTAGGTGGGAACTGAGGTCCTGGAAATATACAAAACAAAGATCCACTTGAAGACATAACACACATATGATGTTCTGGCCTATCGATCCGTGGATCAACACCACACTGTAAAATATGTCTCTATCATATGGTAAGATATTGTTACTGTGAGTGAAAATTTAACATCTGTACATGCCTTATTGCAGTACCATAGTGACACACAGCTGATTTGTACTTACCTGTTTAAAACATGAGGACTCATGCTAAAAAATATCCTGCTCTAAAGCAGGACAAAAAAGTCTGTTATGTTCTTTCACTTAGCAGATGACAACTCTGATTCTGCTGTGATATTCCACCATTTCATTATACACAAGATATCCGTTGAGGGCAGACATATAGATTTGTCTGATGTATTGAATGGCTACAGCAAATGCATTTTTAACATCTATATGTGGTACTCAAACTGTAGGTTCATTGTCTTCATTGTTGTCATCTTTCTCTGTCTCATCAGTTGTTCAAGTTACAGTGCCAATGACTTGATCATCAGTTATTTTCACTCCTGTTGTGCAGTCAACACCAGCTGTATTGATCCACTGGGCTCAAAGTGTGGTTGTAAAGACAACAACACATGTTTACATTTAGTTGGTGTCATAATTTAGTTTTACAAAATTTAATATGTAAGGTGAACACTGTCACTAATTTTTAAACCAAATGTGTCACAAGAACATTTATACATTGAGTTAGAAACAAGTTATTTCATACTAAAAATGATTTAACTATTGCACCTAGCAACAGTTTACTGCAAACTGATCCATATTTCACACAGTGAGTCTTCGACAAGTGCATTCCAGATTGTAGGTGTGGCCTGTGTATGTAAATAACACTAGTAATGGGATGATCAGGGTAAGTAGGGAGCCAGACTGTCCAAGATCAGATTAGAACAGTTCTACTGTATTGGATATCACACCTATCTCCCAAAGCAGCCATCTGTACTACTCTCATAATTTGTATCCTTCCTGGAACCCTTATTGCCAACCCAATGTCAATACAGCAAAGTTATGTGGCACACAGCACAGATTTCCTGTGAAGCTATGGTCTGGATGAAAAACCACCAGTCCTAAACCTTTTTATTTTCTCCTGGGCCTGCAGCATGCTAAAATTCTTCTAATGACATAATAAAATAAAAGATGGTAATCTACCAGAATGCTGCTGTAATTGTTAATTCCTAGATGTTTTACATTAGCAATAGGCCTATTTTCACATTATTGCCACCTTCAGGCTATCTGCAACCTAATATACTTTGTTAAAAGTTGTAACATTACAACTAATAACAATTTTATTTTACTGTGTGCTAGTACTTACTTCCATATTGCATGATGGTGCTGGTACTGTTGCTGGCTTCTAATCTTCCTGTTGCATATGTTGTTTCCAACTGCAGCCAAGTTTTTAAATGTTTATCTAAATGTGTATTAGTTACTGTTGTTCATAGATGTATGCTATGTCTTTTGTTGTTGAATATACTGTTGTGGTTTTGACAGCTATAATTGACAGCTAATCCAGCGTTGCTGTATGGTTATAATTTGTTTATTCATTTGTCTATGAATTTTAATAATCTAGCCGGCCGGAGTGGCCGAGAGGTTCTAGGCGCTACAGTCTGGAACCGCGTGTTCACTATGGTCGCAGGTTCGAATCCTGCCCCGGGCGTGGATGTGTGTGATGTCCTTAGGTTAGTTAGGTTTAAGTAGTTCTAAGTTCTAGGGGACTGATGACCTCAGAAGTTAAGTCCCATAGTGCTCAGAGCCATTTGAATTTTTTGTAATTATCTATGGCATGATATTATATTCTTTGTTGTGCTTTCATAGTGTATATAGACCTGTGTTTCTATTTTATTATGACTAACCTGAACTGAGCTATACGATTTCTATACAGTTATTTAGAAAATTTTTAGGTTTTAGGTGCATTTGTTTAGTTAATATTTTATCAGGGCCTGTCCGTGAGTGTACATGCAGACAGTCTGTGTCTCACTGCCATTAAGTTGAGGTCCACCCAGTGCCATCACTGCCACATGGCCTCTACCCCCACATACAACACTCCATCCACTGCTCTTGCACACCACACCCCCTGCCAATGATCTGCTCACCATCTGAGTGCACCAGGCATGGTCAAGTGAGGCCACAACCTTTGAACACACTAATTCTGTGACAAGAAAAAGACAGAATTTACTGTATTGACGATGATTTATTGATATTTTTATACTGAAATATGCTTCTCCATTGTAATACTTTAAGGCCTGAAATACGTCCCTATTGTTCACAATGGCATATTAAAAATCTTAAACATGGCTGCAAAACAGCAACTGTGTAGTTCAGAATAGAATTCAGACTATTATGAAATATTAAACTCTTCCTTAGTTTTTAGGGCCCCGTTTCAAGCCGTCAGTCCAAGGCCTTTTTAATTACTTCATTCCCCTTAATGTTTCCAAATTGCTTAACAGGTCATAACCATCTCCTGCAGAAGGCAGAAGGACGTGCACATGACACCCAATATTGGAGAGGATAGACTTGATAAATTCTTAGAAAAATAAAAAAAAATCTTTATTGAGTACCTAGCTTGGACACTGGGCAGCCACTCACTGTCTCCCACCTTCAGCATGGGATGCTGATGCATTAGAGTTCTCACAGTGAGGGATGCTGAACACGGGATACCTTCCATGAACTTTGTTCAACCTCCTCATCCAGTAGTGTGGTATAAGAGGAGTCATGTGGTGTATCAGATGTGGTTGCACAAGGGACCAGGCAAAGATGTTGCTCTCTTTTCCCCACCAGTGCTTACCCTGTTAAAATGGCTCTTTTCAGCTCCCCCATGCCATGGGTTAGATTTTCATGAACTGTACCTTGAGTCCCTGTGATCATAACTCGCTTTCTGTATGCACCAACATACACCCTCCTATGGAAAGAGAACATCTTTGGGGGTCAGTTTTTTGGCAATCTCTTGTTGATCTTTTGACCTCCCAAACTGAAATACTAGCTCCCTCACCTTTCACGCCTACCAGCACACATATAATAATTTTGAAGATTGTCATTTGTCATTATGGAAATGCCTTTGGGTAATTTAGTGGTGTTCATTGAACACTGGTGTTTTAATGTGTTCTTTTGATATTGTCATACTTTTGTGGTTTAAAATACATGTCTTATTTTTAAACAGCATTTGGTGTTTCATCAACATGTTACCAGATATGCATGGTAGGTAAAGTTTTATGAAGTGTGACATTTGTAGCCACTTTTGATAATAACTTGATGTTATATAAGTGCAAAAGATGTGGCAATGACTGAAAAAAGACAGAAAACAGGAAAACTCGTTGGTGAAGAAAATTGTGGAGCCCGGAGAATTATAATGAGAACTATTTTAGAGTATGACAAAATCTTTGAGGTCTTAATAGTGAGCTGATCAGGCCAGGAGATAGTGTGCACAATTATGAAACTGATCTTCCTAAATGGACCAAGGCTAATGTAAGGGTATGGAAATGCATAATTCTATTACTCCACATGAAAACTTTACTTCATGACTGGGAGTGTAGGACTGTCGCACAAATTTGGGTTAAGCTGCATAAGATTTATGATGTGCACTTAGACAAAAACATTGATCTGCTTAGACACAAATTTCATAACACTGAGTGTGAAACATCTGGTGACACACAAGGCCAACTAGCCAAATTTGATACAAACTCAGATTTCTTTGTTAGACAAACAGATTGAGAACAGTGACTTTTGTGCATAGTTTTTGCCAACTTTGCTCAAAGATTATATTTATGTGGGAAATTATGTGCAGATAAGTAGACACAGTGACATTCACACACTCCTGTAACAGAATTAAATAACTTTATTAGCATAAATGTCAGACACCAAAA
Source organism: Schistocerca piceifrons (assembly GCF_021461385.2). Lineage (NCBI taxonomy): Eukaryota > Metazoa > Arthropoda > Insecta > Orthoptera > Acrididae > Schistocerca > Schistocerca piceifrons. The sequence continues at coordinate 95,860,302 of NC_060149.1, read as the reverse complement.
AATACAAGCCAGATACCATGAATAGACTGAACAAGTAACTTAAAAATAAAGAAATAAAACACAGATTTTGTCCCTTAGCCTCTTCTTTCAGATGAAACATTGATCTTTGTTGGTCACTAACTCTACAGACACTCCCCCCTCCCTTTCTGGTGCAGATCATAGCTGGTAGTTTAGGTGGAGGCTGTGTTACTATTCCTGTAGGTGCTCAGTCAGGTAGGGCAGGTTCTTTAGGACTCAGCTGTAGAGAGAGCAGGGTACCAGTTGGCATTTTTCTAAGTGATGATGATGATGCATTCTCTCTTCCCCAGGGTGAGAGGAGCTGAGCTGAAACCCACTGGGTAGTGTATCAGTGATAGATGTGAGATGCTTCATCTCTCTCTTGATCCTGAAGGACCCATGCTGGCTTCGGCCATTGAATGTAAACTGTGGAGTGCTTGCCATTCAGTAATATTGCTAACTTGAGCTTACCTTGCCAAAGCACATTATGAGGTCCAAAGTATGACTGTTGTAGTGTCATCATGCAGCACGATTTGACCACAGTTCTCCAATGCCTTGTGGACAAAAGCTCAATGCACACTGCGTGCGGGGGGGTTATACAATGGAGGTTGTTGATATGTTGTTTCATCCTTGTTACTAATTCTATTAACATGCTTTTGGCCAGTAATGAAGATGGAATTAGAAAATCAGCAGGCAGAATCAGGCATCTGTAGTATAAAAATTCTGCCAATGGTGACTGCATATCTTCTTTTTAGGCAGCATATTGTTGTTGTTGTTGTTGTTGTTGTTGTAGTATTCAGTCCGAACACTAATTTGATGCAGCTATGCGTGGTACTGTATCCTGTGCAAGCTTCTTCATCTCTGAATAACTATTGCAATCTACGTTATTCTGAATCTGCTTATTGAATTCATCTCTTCATCTCTCTCTACAATTTTTTCCCCCAGACTTCTCTCCAATACTAAACTGGTGATCCCTTGATGTCTCAGGATGTGCACCATCAACATATCCCTTCTTCTAGTCAGTTTGTGCCATGAATTTCTTTATCCTACAATTCTGTTTAGTACTTGCTCATTAGTTACACAATCTCCTCATCTAATTTTCAACATTCTACTGTAGAACCACATTTATAAAGCTTCTATTCTCTTCTTGTCTTAACTATTTATTGTCCATGTTTCACTTCCATGCATGGTTACACTTTAGACAACACTACAACACTGTCTCACTCCATTCTCAACCACTGCTTCTCTTTCATGTCCCTTGACAGTTATAGTTACGCTCTCTGGTTTCTCTACAAGTTGTGAATTGATCCCTATATTTTACCCCTATTACCTTCAGAATCTCAAAGTCAGTGTACCATTCAGCATTGTCATAAGCTTTCCCCAAGTCTACAAATGCTATAAATGTAGGTTTGCCTTTCCTTAACCTATCTTCTAAGAGAAGTTGTAGGATCAGTATTGTCTTTGGTGTTCCCACATTTCTCCAGAATCCAAACTGATTGTCCCTGAGGTCAGTTTCTACTAGTTTTTCCATTTTTCTATAATGAGTTCATGTTAGCATTTTGCAACCATGACTTATTAAACTGATAGTTTGGAATTATTCACACCTGTCAGCACCTGATTTCTTTGGTATTGGAGCTACTACATTTTTCTTGAAGCCTGAGGGTATTTTGGCTGTCTCACATGGCTTAAACCCCAAATGGGATAGTTGTGTCAGGCTGGCTCTCTCAAGGCTTTTGTTAGCTCTGACAGAACGTTGTCCACTTCTGGGGCCCTGTTTTGATTTAGGTCTTTCAGTGCACTGTCAAATTCTTCTGACAGTATTATATCTCCTATTTCCTATTCATCTATGTTCTCTTCCATGACTATGATATTGCCTTCAAGTTCATCTCCATTGTATAGATTCTCTAAATACTCCTTCCACCTTTTAGGTTTCACTGATTTGCTTAGTACTGGTTTTCCACCTGAGCTGTTGACATTCACACAACTGCTTCTCTTTTCTCCAAAGGTCTCTTTAATATTCCTGTAGATGGTAACTGTCTTTGCCTTAGTGATACGTGCTTTTTAATCATTGCATTTGTCCTGTAGCCACTCCTGTTTAGCAGTTTTGCACTTCCTGTCAGTTTATTTTCCCTTGCATCAGCTTGATTAACTACATTTTTATATTTTTTCCTTTGACCAGTTAAATTCAATACCTCCTGTGTTATTCAAGGATTTCTGCTAGGCCTTGTCTTTTTCCCTATTTGATCCTCTATTTCCATCACTATTTCATCTCTCAAAACTACCCATTCATCTTCTAGTCTATTCCTTTCCCCTGTTCTTGTCAGTTGTTGCCTAATGCTCCCTCTGAAACTCCCAACATTCCTTGGTTCTTTCAACTTATCCAGGCCCCATCTTTTTAATTTCCTACATTTTTGCAGTTTCTTCAGTTTTGATTTGCAGTTCGTAACTACTACATTGTGGTCACAGTCCACATCCACACTTGGAAATGTCTTACAAATTAAAACCTGGTTACTAAATCTGCCTAACCTTTATACACTGAAGGTCCAAAGAAACTGGTACACCTGCCTAATATCATGTAGGGCCCCTGCAAACACACAGGAGTGGCGCAACACGATGTGGCATGGGCTTGACTAATGTCTGAAGTAGTGCTGGAGGGAATTGACACCGTGAGTGCTGCAGAGCTGCCCATAAATCCGTAAGAGTATTAGTCATCAACAGTCCAATGTCAGTGCTGATGGGTCCAGGCGAGGCATAAAGCTTTGTGTCGTGCAGTCATCAAGGGTACATGAGTGGGCCTTTGGCTCCAGAAGCCCATATCGATGATATTTCGTTGAATGGTTCACATGCTGACACTTGTTGATGGTCCAGTATTGAAATCTGCAGCCATTTGCAGAAGGGTTGCACTTCTGTCATGTTGAATGACTCCTTCAGTCATGGTTGGCCCCGATCTTGCAGGATCTATTTCCGGCTGCAGTGATGTTGTATTTGATGTTTTGCCAGATTCCTGATATTCATGGTGCACTCCTGAAATGGTCGTTCAGGAAAATCCCCAAATCATCGATACCTCGGAGGTGCTGTATTTCATCGCTCATGCACCGTCTACATCACCATGTTCAAACTCACTTAAGACTTCATATCTTGCCATTGTAGCAGCAGTAACCAATCTAACAACTGTGCCAGACACTTTTTGTCTTACATAGGTGTTGCTGATCACAGCACCATATTCTGCCTGTTTACATATCTCTGTATTTGAATACACATGCCTATACCAATTCCTTTGGCTCTTCATTGTATAATCAGTCTGAAACTTTCCAATGTCTCCAGGTCTCTTCCACACATACAACCTTCTTTCATGATTCTTCTCTTTCTTACCTTTCCTCCAGTCCATATTCACCTACCAATTTTCATTCTCTTCCTTTTCCTACTATCAAATTCCAGTCCCCCCCCACTATTAAATTTTTGTCTCACTTAACTATCTGAATAATTTCTTTTATCTCATCATACATTTCTTCAATCTCTTCATCATCTGTGGAGCAGAAGTCCTGCTCCACCTGCCACTGAACTTCACTAATTCCCACTAAGCCCAGTTTTAACGGAGCAGAAGTCCTGCTCCACCTGCCACTGAACTTCACTAATTCCCACTAAGCCCAGTTTTAACCTCTTCATTTCCCTTCTTAAATTTTCTAATCCACCTGCCATATCAAGAGATCTAATATTCCACACTCTGATCTGCAGAACACCAGTTTTCTTTCTTCTGATGATCACATCTGACTGAGTAGTCTCCAACTGGAGATCTGAACTGGGGACTATTTTATCTCTAGAATATTTTACCCAAGAGAATGCCATTATCATTTAATGACACAGTAGAGCTGCATGCCCTCAGGAAAAATTATGGCAGTAGTTTCCTCTTGATTTCAGCCATTTGCAGCAAGGCTGCTTTGGTCAATGTTACAAGGTCATATCAGTCAGTCATCCAGACTGATGCCTCTGAAACCACTGAAACGGCTGATGTGTCTCTTCAGGAACCAAATATTTGTGTGGCCTCTCAACAGATACAGCTCCACTGTGGTTGCACCTACAGCGGAGTTATCTGTAGCCCACAAGCCTCCCCAGCTAACGGCAAGGTCCCTGTTTCATGGGGGGTGGGGCTGGGGGAGGCAGTACATATATTCAACAGTATCCATGGCAGGGCTTTTGTCCACTGCATGGAATGTCACATGAGAGCAGCCTTAAGAGCGTGGTGCCAACATTGCATGACGCTATTATTTTGTGGATGGTATGCTGTAGTTTGAAACCACTGGAGGGTGTACAGTTGTCAAAACTCCTCGAGTGGGTGGTACCCAAACTTTTGGCCCTAGTCAGTGGTTATAAATGTGGGTTAGCCAAAATGTATGACCCATATATGTAGGAAGGTAAGAGCAGTTCTTTTAGCTGTCATTCCCACAAGTGGAACTATCTCGACCCAGTGTGGCACTCTGCGCACAGCAGAAACTATCTGGCTATGGTAGTGATCTCACTAGGTCCAGGTGCACACGCTGTAGCCTCCCTTTAAGAATTTTGTATTTTCCTTGCTGCAGCAAGGCATGGAGCCCAACCTGTCTATGCTAGCAGTATGTGCCCACATCTTCCATTCAGCTTTAATGCTGTGCCACGCAAAAGATTCTGTAACTAACTATGTGGTAGAGGAGGTGGCAGGGAGTGTCAAAAATATTCCTGCAGAACTTTGTGAAGTATCACACTACAAGTGCAAGTCTGGGCAAAGAATCCATATTGGTTCCACAGCTATTGTTGTCCATCAGGAGTGCTGTTATCTGTTGATACTTCTTTTGTTCCTTTGTCATTTCACTAAAGTCTGTAATGACACTCAGCATGTCAATCTGAGACAGAAAGTCAGCAACCACATTGTAGGCACTGTTATTGTGGCAAATTTTGCATAGTGACTTTCCCATAGCTATCCAGATGATGGAAGTGGTGAGAACTGTGGTTCTTACTGAGACTGCACATTGCATGTACTAACAGTCAGTGATCAGTGGATATAGTTAGTGGGCATCCCTTAATGTCACCATGAAAATGTTTAATGGCCTCATACAGAGCCAAAAGCTCCTAGTCATAGGCTGACCATATTTGTTGTGACTAGGTGAGTTTCCACAACAAGAATTGGAGCAGTAGTTGTTGGCCATCTACTGTTTGTTGCAGGACTGCCCCAATTCTGGAATCACTTGTGTCACCATTATGGACCATTGTGCTGAAGGTGAAGGGTGTGCTAAAGTAATGGCATGGTGAAGGAGATCTTTGGTAGAGTCAAATTCATCTTGAAGCTCTGAGGTCCTGTGCAGAGACTATTTACTCGATGTACCAGATGGTTATAATTAAACTTTCCATATTTAACACATTGTAACCTGGGAACTAATTACTGTACAAGTACCAAATTTGGTAGCATTAATGTCCAGAATATGGGGTGCATGATTTCCATGCATTACAGCACCACCATCCAGTTCCAATATCGCCACCAGGTGCCGTGACCAGTCATTGTGATTTATAGTCTCATTCACCTGACCAGTAGCAATACACTTGTTGATGATGAACAAGAGCTTGGACAAAAGGAACAGGGCATTATTGTTGAAGCTCTATTATCCAAACAACGGTAATTCTGTAGCTGCACTTCAAGAATATCAACAGCTGAAAGGATTACAGAAGAATCCTCTTTCTCCACCTGCTGTGGAGAGCATGATGAAGAAGATCAAATCAACTGGAGAACTGGGCGTCACTCCAGGAAGAGGCTGACAACTGGTTGCACTACAGATGGTTGATGAAATTGCTGTTGCTATGGCAGACAATGCTGCATGCAATTCCCAGTCATCAGGCAGTGTGCATGCTGTGTCGTGACAGCTGAACATCCTGTGGTCCATTGTACAGAAGGTGCTTCTAACCATTCTTAAATGGTATCTGTACAAGACCCATATTGCACAGCAGCTTGCACCACAGGACATAAAACACCATGTTGTCTTTGCTCTCCACTTGCTCACAATGATTGAAGTTGACAAGGACTGGCTCTGGACCATCCTATGGACAGACAAAGCTCATTTTTCTCTGACAGGTGAGGTGAACACACAGATTTGCCAGTCACTGTGCATGAAGTTCCTCTGTATGGTGAAAATATCACCGTATGGTATAGCTTCAGGGCTAAAGTCATCATTTGCCCATTCTTTTTTGAATGGGCTGGCACTCAAGGTCAAAGATGTGCAGTGTCACTGGCCAGAGTTACTATGATAGGCTTTGCCAGTATGTCATACCCACCATACAGGAGAGAGATGGATTGAACTCAACAGTTTTCATGCAAGATGGGGCCCACCACACATCACTTGTGAAGTTCACCTGCTTCTCCAAACCATATTTGGAAACAATCAAATAATCAGCTGTTTGTTTGCAAATGTTTGGCCAGCAAGATCACCTGATCTCACTCCCTGTGATTTCTGGTTGTGGGGAGACCTGAAGGACAGGATTTACCACAGGAACATTCACATATGTGCTGTTCTGACATGCAGTATATCAAGAGAGGTAGCCAGAATACCTATGGACATGCTTTGTTCTGCAGTGAAGGATGCAAACCTGTGCTTTCAGACTCTTCTGGACAGTGGTGAGCACCACATTGAGCCCCCTTTGTAGCAGTAATGGTACCAGAATGTAATTGTATGATGTGCCATGGCAACACATTAAAAGTATTTCAATTGAATTGATTATGCACTATTTCTCTTCCCTATGTCCTTGACATTAATGCTACCAAGTTTGGTACTCTTACAGTAATTAGTTTCTGTGTTATAATGTGTTAAATAGGGGAAGTTTAATTATAACCACCCAGTATTTTTATCCACCAAGGCATTAGTTAGAGGGCTTGAATCTTCACACCATAAGGATTGTGATGCCTAAAAAAATTTCATCCCAAGTCATCTCTTAAGTTTGTGGTGGTTCCTCCTGCTTTATTTCCTTGGTGTCGTCATACTGTGTTGATATACTGGCTGAAAATGGGTTGTGTGGATTCCAACACTGCCTACTTTAAATGATGTAGCCAACATATGCACAGTTATGTTTTACAGTACTTTAATTTAACTGTTCACAAACCCCTAATAATACACAGTTTTATGGCCAGTGCACTATTGTGTAAACTTTCCATAAGCCTCATTGTTAGTTATCAGGCAAAACTCCACATACTGCTAGAATAGTTTCCTGTTGAACATCTATGAGCAGTAAAACCTAACCACAAGTTCACAGTTCCTTAAGAATAATCAGATACGTATGGAGCAGACACTGTCACTGTTTTTACACATGACCTAATTTTTGAACACTTATTCCACAGTTAATTTGAAGCATTGTTGTTGTTCTAACCAGCACAGGTTACTTGTCTGAAATTCGGCTGTGGACTGACTGTCTCATGACCAAAAATTGGGCCCTTACATATTATCACAAAAATCGGTACTGAAACTACGCATTGTTCGAATTTAAATTTACAGAAATTACAATTAAAACTGAACTTATTAAATTAACTGAATACATTGAAAAATTGGTTCTTTTTAACAGTTTCATCTACTACAGGGGTTAACCTGTATTATTTGTTTAAATCCTTAAATTAACAATTATCATTACGCAAATAATACTTTTGACAAAACTGTTAATTACTTTGGAATTAATGAAGTGCTGGTTTTGCTAACATGTTTTTGAATAGAGCTAAATAGATACTTTAAGATTACTAGTACTTTGTCATTATACTTGTCTATATGTCAACAATAGAATTTAAGTTACAAAACAATCACTGATTTCACCATATAACAAATGATACTAACTAGAAATAGTGAGAATAAATTAGAAAATCAATTACATCCGTAAAACTAAGCACAAAATTAGATCTGGTGTTATATTCTTTAAAACTGAGGGCCAACCTTTCTCTTTTATGAAAATGCAGATTATATTCACGTATGTTAATGGTAATTAGTTAAAAGTGAAAAAAATGAATTTAAGGAGGCAGATGGCAAAACAAGAGGCGAAGTAATAATATCCCAGCTTGCTTTGTCACATCACCCGCTCATTGGATTGACTAGATAGATATTGTAAATAGCTGACTGGGCAATTCAATGAGCACAAGTGATGCCAGAAAATGGGTTTAATTACATAAGAAATCTTCTCAGAAACAGCAGTACATATGTTTTTCAAATTCTAACTTATATCAACTGGCCATACGAAATATTTACATACAGTGTATTGTACAGTATCACAAAATATCTAGAAGCTATACTTTTAATAAAAAGTTAGGCTTCTTCACCATAAGCAATGTCCTTTTTGGGTACACAAAGATTACATTTTAAAATACATATCACTTGATACAAGTTCTGTTTGCTTCAAATAATAAATCCTCATGGGTAGCAAAAAGTTAAATTACTCTTCACAGTTCACTATTTTTTTTGACAGAAAATATCACTTGCTCAATGTTAAGTAATTTTCACAATCACTTTCACTTTTTCAGTGAGCTTTTACACACTTTCTCACCAAGTTGTCCTCACCTTCAACAGGTCCAAGTGGCAGTTAGCAAGGAAATGCACTGCTATCAGTTCCCTGGGAGGTGGTTCTCTTCCACCACAGTACATGAAAAAATTGGACGAAATACCCTACTTTAGTGCCCTTACTTTTACTTCTAACTTAAGTATAAGAAAAAATGTTTCACACAAAAAATGATAGTCATTCATTCATAAACATATTCATTACATAGTTCTCATAACATTACAGTAATTAACACTAAAATTAACCATAGTATGACAGGTGTGGACTTGCAAAATTTTTAAATCATGTGTACATTACACTACAAAACATTACTCTAAGTCATAACTGTCTGAAACTGATTAAACTTGAAACACTTTTGCTTCTTTCCCATTTGCAAAATAGCAAAAACTCAAGATGTGCAGTAGTATAGATTTACTAATTATTAATTTATGAAAAAAGAATAGAGTCACCATCACTTAACTTAATTACTATTCAAATCAAAATTAAGGGGATGGAAGTTGTACCAAATCATTGCCCCACTTCTCTACTCAACTCTAAGCACTACTCTAATTCAAACAGAAAATTAAACCCACACAAAATCACAAAATGTTACCAAATAGTTTACCTGTCAGAATATTCACATCAGTCTAGCACTACAGTTATCAGCTAACCAGCAAACTTATTGTTCTTCATTCCAGTACTACCACTTTCAGCTCATAATTCCTCAGAACACAAATAGAAGATTTCAGATAACACATAGATTTGATGATGCAGCATTATATTACTTGTACCTCACTAAAATATTGCTCTTTTTGTAAAGCTCTCATTCACAGCTCCAGCGCCATGAATTGCACAATATTCATAGTACCCGATGTTGCCTAGTTCACAACTAGATCATCAGTACAGTTACGCCACATTTGTTTGTATATAGTTACCTTTTTCATAACTCAAACACGTCTGCCAGCTCCATTATTTTGCTTATCTTTCTCACTAAGTTAACTAGCGGAGTGCATTCTCGAAAAATATCCCTACTGCAGTTACAGGCTCCGTAGCCATTAAGACCCCTAAGGTATCTACTTCTAAGAAACTCATGCTAGCAGCTGTTTGTGTTTCAAATTCTGGAATATTCCAGGGGTTGTGAAGCAACTCAAATCGCTTGATACGGGCAAGTCTTCAGGTCCAGATTGTATACCGATTAGGTTTCTTTCAGATTACGCAGATACAATAGTTCCCTACTTAGCAATCATATAAAACCACTCGCTCACCAATAGATCTGTACCTACAGGTAGGATAGATTGCGCAGGTCGCACCAGTGTTTAAGAAGGGTAGTAGGAGTAATCCATCGAACTACAGACCTATATCATTGACGTCGGTTTGCAGTAGGGTTTTGGAGCATATACTGTATTCAAACATTATGAATCACCTCGAAGGGAATGATCTATTGATACGTAATCAGCATGGTTTCAGAAAACATCGTTCTTGTGCAACGCAGGTAGCTCTTTATTCGCACGACATAATGGCCGCTATCGACAGGGAATCTCAAGTTGATTCCGTATTTCTAGATTTCCGGAAAGCTTTTGACACTGTTCCTTACAAGTGAGTTCTAATCAAGCAGCGGGTCTATGGGGTATCATCTCAGTTGTGCAACTGGATTCGTGATTTCCTGTCAGGAAGGTCGCAGTTCATAGTAAAAGATGGCAAATCATCGAGTAAAACTGAAGTGATATCAAGTGTTCCCCAGGGAAGCGTCCTGGGACCTCTGCTGTTCCTGATCTATATAAATGACCTGGGTGACAATCTGAGCAGTTCTCTTAGGTTGTTCACAGATGATGCTGTAATTTACTGTCTAGTAAGGTCATTGAAGACCAGTATCAGTTGCAAAGTGATTTAGAAAGGATTGCTGTATGGTGTAGCAAGTGGCAGTTGACGCTAAATAACGAAAAGTGTGAGGTGATCCACATGAGTTCCAAAAGAAATCCATTGGAATTTGATTACTCGATAAATAGTACAATTCTCAAGGCTGTCAATTCAACTAAGTACTTGGGTGTTAAAATTATGAACAACTTCAGCTGGAAAGACCACATAAATAATAATGTGGGGAAAGCGAGCAAAAGGTTGCATTTCATTGGCAGGACACTTAGAAGATGCAACAAGTCCACTAAAGAGTCAGCTTACACTACACTCGTACATCCTCTGTTAGAATATTGCTGCGCGATGTGGGATCCTTACCAGGTGGTATTGACGGAGGACATTGAAAGGGTGCAAAAAAGGGCAGCTCATTTTGTATTATCACATAATAGGGGAGAGAGTGTGGCAGATATGATACACAAGTTGGGATGGAAGTCATTAAACCAAAGACTTTTTTGTCGCGGCGAGATCTATTTACGAAATTTCAGTCACCAACTTTCTGTTCCAAATGCAAAAATATTTTGTTGAGCCCAACCTACATAGGTAGGAATGATCATCAAAATAAAATAAGAGAAATCAGAGCTCGAATAGAAAGGTTTAGGTGTTCGTTTTTCCTGCGTGCTGTTTGGGAGTGGAATGCTAGAGAGATAGTATGATTGTGGTTCGATGAACCCCCTGCCAAGCACTTAAATATGAATTGCAGAGTAATCATGTAGATGTAGATGTAGACCCTAACATTATTCATTATTTTATTATTTCATTATTGCTCCATTAACTAATAAATAACCACCTGCTCTGTTTATCTAATCCAAAATTGATTCTGCAGAAAAACACTCCATAGTAACAGATCCTTATGCTAAGGCAAATTTAGCTCTCATTACTGTTCAGACAAAATTATCACTTAGAAAAACTATTATTTCACTGTATTCCATCAAATTGCTTAATAGCCTAGCCTGAAGGGTGATGCACAAACAAATCTTGCTTACTCTTTCCACATACTTTATTCCAGGCAACTATGTTTAATGTTGCAATTCCTTAATTTTAGAAAGGGCTGTACCATGACACAGATAGATAGTTATCTCATATATACTGATTGTGCTGAAAAATGCTTCTGTTATACCACACTTACTATTAAGACCTAGTTTTTAAGATGGTTCTTACTGCATATTGTCTCTGCTGCTACACCAATGACCTGATTACTTCAGATAGTAATTATCCTCCACATATGCTGACACCTTTCATTTTCAGTTTGCCTTACTTTCTTGACAGAAATTCTTTAACCATAGTACCGATTTATTTTCTTCCATCCTCTTAATTCCTTACTTATCACTAACATTACATAAAAGATATAAATAATACTGGAAAAATCTTTTCTAAAATGTTTCTATACTAAAGTATGCTGCTGTACCAAATCACTTGACAGTCAAAGAAGGGTAGGCCTGATTCACTTTTAAGCTACAGATAGGACAGGAGAAGAGTTTGACTGCCTCAGGAAAGACAAAAAATAAAACAGACAGCTGGGGTAAGCATTATCACCACATAATGAATCCAGCACAGAATGTTGAACTTCCTACTTGCTAATAGGTCTTACTTCTGGTTCAATGGACAATCCAGTCCCCTAACACAATCAATACTAGCCAATCTCAGAAACGTTTCAAACTGTTGTGGATAAATACTCAAACATCTAATTGGTGATACATAGGGTTTCAGGTCAATAATATTCTTTAACCCAAAAGTCCTGTTTGTCTTTGTGTAGGCCAATTTGTAAGAGTTGTCATGGGCAATGCATACCACTCTGAAAAGACCATGATACACATGCAAAAATTTCTTTATCTCATCATTTACTTTGCTAGATTTTGCTTTGATTTTGATGAGGACAAGATACCTACTCTGAAACTAGTCGAATTCACTCCTTTGTCATCCCTTCTCTTCCTTCCTGCTGCTTTGCTTTTCATTATCTCTTTAGCCAATCTGATATTTTCGTCCTGTGCTACTTCACTTACCTGAGTGAAATCCACTTCTTCTCTGATAATGTTGCTTGGTCTCTCATACAACATAAGCTCACATGCAGCATATCCTGTCAATTTGTTCCACAAGTTATTGATAATGTTTTCAAAATGCCCAAGCAGTGTGTCTCTTACTACAATATGTCCTACACAGCCTGTTAATCTCCTTCATAACCCTTTCACTGATGTTACCTTGTGGAAAATGCAGAAATCTTTATGTGTTTTATCTTGTGTATTGCCACACAAAGTGCAAACTTCTCTGAAACAAATTGTGGACTATTGTCAGACAAAAATGATTTTGGTACCCCTACATTCCAAAAGTAATTGGATGTCAACGTCTCAATTCTAGTGATAGTATTTGTCTTCTTAATTGGATACAGTTTTACATATTTTGAGAATGTGTTGAAAAGAATAAAAATATATTTACAACCTAATGTAGATGCAGGCAACAATGTTAGAAGATCAACTGCTATAAGCTCCTTAGGTTCGCTAGGAAGGACAGAATGCATTAAGCCTTTTGATGGCACACAAGTTGTCTTTACTCTTTGACATTTATCACACCTTTCTAGTCTCTGCTTAACCCTTCTCCACAAACTGTTAAATCTTTCTGCCTCCTGTATTTAGCTACTATATTCCTGGTCCCATAATGTCCATAACTCTCATGCAAGTAGTCAATAAATTTATCAACATGTTGGTCAGGAAAGCATAACTTCCAGCACTGATCATTCAAATTTTTCCTCCTAAACAACAACCCTTTATGTATAGTATAGTACTATTTCACCTTTGGCATGTTGTCTGAATTGTAGTACTGCGTAACCAACCTTAAATCTTGATCCTCATTCTACTCCCTTCTCATTTGCTTGCAAATCCTCCTAATAAACTTCTCATCCTTCACTGCCTGCAAATAAAACAACCTTACTTGTTCTTCACAGTTTTCACTACTGTCAGTGTCCTTCTCCCCTTCTGGCAGCCTAGATAATGCATTAACTACAATATTGTCTTTTCCTTTTATGTACCTTACCTCCAAATCAAATTGTTGCAAATATAAAGCCCACCTAGTTAAACTGGTGTATTTAAGCCTGCACTTCTGAAGGTAATTCAAAGTCTTATGATCAGTATACACTATGGTCTTATGTCCAAGCAAATATTACTCAAACTTTTGAAATTCAAAAATAATTGCCAAAGCCTCTAATTCTGAAATGTAATAGTTCTTTTCATGTGGCTGTAAAATTCTACTAACAAAAGCAATAGTTTTGTGTTCAACCCCAATCTCAGTAGATACTAATGGGAAAATTTCTACCCCCAAACCACAAAATCTTGCGTCCAGTACTCATACAGAAAGGCAGTGAAAAATTTGAATATCCAAAAACTATGAAATGCCTCTTCACACTCCTCTGTCCAATTCCACACCACACTCTTTTTCAACAAATTACCAAGGCAAGGACAGTTAAATGACCGATCTGATATGAACTATTGGTAGAAGCCAAGCAAACAAAACATAGCTTTAAGATCCTTTTGTTCTTTGGGGGTGGGAAATCCACATTATCAGCAAGCTTTTCTGGATCAGGCTGTACACCTCCCGCGTTAATCCTGTGACCCAAAAATGAAATTTCCTTCTTTACAAATTCAGATTTACTTAATTTTAGTTTCATACGTCCTCTATACATAGCTCTCAGTACTTCATTCAGAATATTACAGTGCTTGAATCATTCCGCACTTGCTACCAGGATATCATCTACATACACCATGATTCCAGTGGTTAATATCTCATCTAGAACCTTGCCAATAGCTCTGATAAACACACACACAGACAAGTGCAGACCAAATGGCACCACACAGTATTGGTAACACTTACCTTCATGTAAAAATGCTGTACATGGCCAAATTGATATTCCAATAGCCACAAGTTACATCAAAAGAAGTCAGAAATTTACATCCATTGAACTTTTCCAAAATTTCATCTATGTTAGCTGGTCTGTCACTCTTTCCTATTACAATTCCATTTAACTTCCTGGCATCCAGAACCAACCAGATACCACTGTTCTTCTTCTTTACAACCAGAAGTGGGTTATTATACCTGCTGTTTGACCTTTCAATAATCCCCCATGAGACTAACTTTTGTTTTTCTTTTCTCAGTGCTTCCTTTTTGAAAATGGAATAATATAAGGTTTCTTGAAAAATGGTTCATAATCCTTAAACTTTAATTTGCACTCAAAATCTTTTACCAAACCTGGCCTGTCTGAAGATGCCTTACAGTTGCCCAGGAGAATGCCTTTTATTCCTCCCTTTGATTATTTGTAATAGCTTCAACATCCTCAACTCTTTTTACTATCTCCAACCTTACTCTCTCTTCCTCTTCTTCCTCAGTAACCTGCCCTGTGGTCAAAACTCTTAATGGTAACTCTAATTCAGTTTCCACGCACATGTCCATACCTTCCAAAAATGATACTTCATACCTACTTCTGTTGTACTTAAAACTAAACTTACCTCTAGCAAAATCAATATTTACACACCATTAGCACAAGAAATTAGTTCCAAATATTACATCAATGCTGAGATTTTGAATCACCAAGTAATTGCAATCCAACAGCCGTCCTGCCAATTCCGCAGTTAATAGTACCTCTTGTTTCATGCTCTTTGATAGCTTACCAGTAGCACCAATAATTTTTATTCCAGAGACATGCATTACTACTATACCCTCTGTGTTCTTAATAGGTTAAAAAAAAATGCCTGTGAAATGCCATTCAAGTCACTACCACTGTCCAGTAAACACTTAATATGTATCCCTTGTACCCTTGCTGTTATTCCTTTTTTACTTACCATATGATCTTCTTCATACAACAAATCCTCATTAATCCTTTCCCTAAAAAAACTATCATCCTGCTTACCAAAATGATTGTCAGACACAGTCAAATGACACATAGCATGGTCCTCTTCCTCATTACCACTCTCAAACTCTAACTCTTCATTAGGCCTAATATTATCCTCCTTTATTCTTCCTTTACTTACCACATGACCACCATTATCAATTATAAAATCAAATATCTCATTCTAATCACTACTGGATTCGTCACTACTATCATGATTACAACTACTGTCAGAATCAGATTCGCTGTCACTTTCATTGTCCTCAAATACTTCCTCCTCTCTTTTTATAGGATAACCACTGCTACAAATGCCATCATCCATCTCACTAGAATTAGAAATTACACTTGTCTTACTACTATCATTTGAATTACCCTTACCTGTGATTACAGCACATTTATATCCAACTGGTTCTTCAAGACTACCTGCTCGAGTGCGAGCCAAAACTGGAGTATTATCTGGTTTAAATGGTTTAATCCAGAAGTAAAGTCATCTCCTCTATTCCTTTTACTTGAATTTCTCCTACCATTTCCATGCCCATTCTGGCTATCCTCCACCCAACCATTCCTTGAATTTCTATTGTAATTAGTCCTGTTTATCCTATTTACCTGAAATTCTCTCCCTGATTGATTACTGTCATCAAAATTTCTCCTACGATCTTCCACTTCGGGATTCACCATGTCCACTTTATCAACATAATTCAAGAAATCACTAATGTTACCCCTAGGTGCAGGTAAAAGCAATTCACTAGCTTTCTGGGGCAACTTAGTTTCTAAACCCATAATTATTGATTCACTATATAGCTCTTTGTCCAAATATTTCACTTTGTTTATCCAAAACTGACAGAAACCTTTCACAGTATCCTTACTAGAGTCAAATCTCTCTCCTCCCCAAAATTCACTCAAAATTCTCTGCTGCTTATCTTTGGACCAATATTCATCCAAAAATGCTTTCTCAAAGCTTTGCCATGAGGCACAACTATCAGCTACCTGAGCTGCCCATCCATAAGCATTCCCTTTCAAAAAACTTCTCACAAATGACATTTTCTCTTTGTCATTCTATGTTTCAGTCAAATCATTAAATTCTCTAATGAAATCCAGTGGATGCACTTCCCCATATGGTTCAAAATTATTAAATTTCTTACAGCCAACAAATGAAGGACTGTTCGGGACATTACATACTCTATGCTTTTGATTTTGTAAGTCTTCCATCTTTTTCTTTATTTTAGACAATTTTCAATCTACGTTTTCATTTACTTTTTCCAGTTTATCCTCTACCACTATTGTATACTTTGTTTTTACCTCTGTTTCTAAATAATTTTTAATGTGATTGATTTGGTTCTCAAGTTTAAACCTATTTTCAGCACAAAATTTCCTGGCAGCTTTGACTTCATCTTTACACTGTTTTTCAGAAGCCTCCACCTTCCTACTGTAGTCATCTGCAAAACATCTTTCTCTCTTCCACACATTTACTACTTACTAATGTTAATTTCTCATTAGTATTCTGCTCTACTTTCTTTATCTTTTCATCACAATCTTCGATTACCACTTCAACCTTTCAATTTAATTCTGGAAGATTAGAGCTGACTACCTTAATCTCCTTTTTAATTTCTTTTTTCAGTTCATCCTTTAAGTTAACCATGTCAGTTATAATGCTATCAATTTTCTTTTCCACCCTACTGATGTCTTCTTTCATTCTACTTTCCATACTATTCAAACTACTCATACTTTGCCTTAACATCCTCCTAATTTTCCATCTGCAATAACCTGTTGTCATTGCTGTACTAAATTCCTCATCCTTAACCCTAACGATTTTATCCACTTCAGTATTGTTTTTGTCCATTTCGCTCACATCACCACACAATGTAGATGACACCTTTATCATCTCATCTACAATAGGACTTTTGTCCCCATCATTCAAAGTTACATTCGTGTTTGATTTATAATCATCTACAGAACCAGCCCCACTTAGATCTTTCTGTTCATTTAACAACTTAACCTCTACAGTTTTGTTCTCAGTCACACTGTTGTGTACATTAAGGCCACTCATATGTAGCACTTAATACGAAACAGCTTTTGCTATGAAATTATCTTATTCTCATTCACTCTTCTTCTGCTCCTCTGCTGCTGCTGTTGTTCCATTTGTCATCTCAATCTGCATGGCTGTGGCAAGTAGTAATTCTCTCAACAAGGCTTCTTTTTTATCTCTGGTCAGCTGTGTCCACCTGTGTGCTGATTGGCTGCTCCTGTACTCAGTGGCTGCTTCCAAAGAACCCACTTGCCGATTGGTTGCTGTTATACTGTGGCCATGAAACCCATGCACTGATTGGCTGTTGCACCACTGCACTGTGAACTGCTTTTGAGTTTGGTGTTCAAAGTTTGTGAGTCCTTGCTTCTTGTGGCTAAATACAATATTCCTCAGCCGGGGCACCAAATGTGACGGTTTGCCTTCTTTATTTCTTCATTTGTTGTCCTTGGTTTCAATGTACTAGCTGAAAAAAAGGGCGTGGAAGTGCAGTACTGTCTACTGTAAATGATGTAACCAACAGGTACACATTTGAGTTTTACAGTTGTTTACTTTCACTTTTCATAACCTCCCATATATACATTTAATATAGCCAGTGCACTATTGTTTAAATTTTGATAAGCCTAATTAATAGTTTTCAGACCAACATCCACATACTGCTACAATAGTTTACTGTTGAATATCTATGAGCAGTAAAAACATAACCACATAATTCACAGTTCTTTTGGAATAATTAGGTATGTATGGAACAGACACTGTCATTGTTTTAGCACATGGCCTAATTGTGTTACATTTATTTCACAGTTATGTTGATGCATTGTTGTTTTTGTAACCAACATATGAAACTCAGTCGTGGACTGGCTGTCTTAGGACCAAAAATTAGGCCCTTATATATCCTCACAATAATAGGTGCTGAAACTACACATTGTTCAAAGTTTAATTTACAGAAATTACAATTAGAACATAACTCATTAAATTAACTGAATACATAAAACAATTTGTTCTCTTTAACAATTTCTTTTACTACAAGGGTTAACCCAAATTATTTGTTTTAAATCCTTAAATTAACAAGTATTGTTATGAAAACAATTCTTTTGACAAAACTATTAATTACTTTGGAATTCATTAAGGGCTGGCTTTGCTAACATGTTTTCGAAGAGCCAAACAGATACTTTAAGATTACTTGTAGTTGTTCCTTCAAATGTTTATAATTAGTACATAATTTGTATTTGTTAATACGTCAATAACAGAAAATCAAAAATTCAAATTTCTCTGAGCACTATGGGACTTAACATCTGAGGTTATCAGTCCCCTAGAACTTAGAACTACTTAAACCTTCCTGACCTAAGGACATCACACACATCCATACCCGAGGCAGGATTCGAACCTGTGACCGTAGCAGTCGCGTGGTGCTAGACTGAAGTGCCTAGAACCGCTCGGCCACTCCAGTCTTCCCAACAATAGAATTTAAGTTTCAAAACAATGACTAATTTTACTCTACAATGAAAGATACTATTGTGATTGTGATTTTTATTGGTCCCGTAATTTACCTTTTGTACAGGTATGTACTTGTAACATAGGACAGGTCATTAGGCTTACAATCTAGATAATATGAAATATAAAAGTATATAAAATAGCTTACACATTAAATATACATAGGAGCTTTCACAGTATATGTATAATATTAAATCATACACAATGATTTATGATGCAGTATACTCATAATATTACACGGTACAAAATGACTTATGATACATGACACTTTTATCATCTCATCTATGATAGCACTTTTGTCCCCTTCATTCACAGTTACATTCATGTTTGATTTATAATCATCTACAGAACCAGTCCCACTTAGGTCTTTCTGTTCATATAACAACTTAACCTCTACAGCTATTTTATATACTTTTGTATTTCATCTTATCTAGATTGTAAGCCTAATGGCCTGTCCTACGTTACAAGTACATACCTGTACAATAGGTAAATTATGGGACCAATAAAAACCACAATCACATTAGTATCATTTACTGTAGGGCAAAATCAGTCATTGTTTTGTAACTTAAATTCTATTGTTGGGCAGGCTGGAGTGGCCGAGTGGTTCTAGGCACTTCAGTCTGGAACCGTGCGACTGCTATGGTCGCAGGTTTGAATCCTGCTTCGGGTATGGATGTGTGTGATGTCCTTAGGTTAGTTAGGTTTAAGCAGTTCTAAGTTCTAGGGGACTGATAACCTCATATGTTAAGTCCCATAGTGCTCAGAGCAATTTGGAAAAGAGCCACTGTGGTACATCAACCAAGCTAGAAAACTGCTATGGAAGCAAAGGAAACTTCACAGCAAACATAAACATAGCCAAAGCCTTGCAGACAGACAAAAATTACGCAAAGCAAAATGTAGTCTGAGGAGGGCTATGCGAGAGGAGTTCAACAAATTCGTAAGTAAAGTTCTATGTACTGACTTGGCAGAAAATCCTAAGAAATTTTGGTCTTATGTCAAAGCGGTAGGTGGATCAAAACAAAATGTCCAGACACTCTGTGACCAAAATGGTACTGAAACAGAGGATGACAGACTAAAGGCTGAAATACTAAATGTCTTTTTCCAAAGCTGTTTCACAGAGGAAGACTGCATAGTAGCTTCTACTCTAGATTGCCACACAAAAGACAAAATGGTAGATATCAAAATAGATGACAGAGGGATAGAATAACAATTAAAATCACACAAAAGAGGAAAGGCCACTGGAACTGATGGGCTACCAGTTCGATTTTACACAGAGTATGTGAAGGAACTTGCCCCCCTTCTTGCAGTGGGGTACTGTAGGTCACTAGAAGAGTGCAGCGTTCCAAAAGATTGGAAAAGGGCACAGGTCATCCACATTTTCAAGAAGGGATGTTGAACAGATGTGCAGTATTATAGACCTATATCTCTAATGTCGATTAGTTGTGGAATTTTGGAACACATATTAAATTCAAGTATAATGACTTTTCTGGAGACTAGAAATCTACTCTGTAGGAATCAGCATGGGTTTTGAAAAAGATGCTCATGTGAAACCCAGCCCGTGCTATTCGTCCATGAGACTCAGAGGGCAATAGACACGGGTTCCCAGCTAGATGCCGTATTTCTTGATTTCCACAAGGCATTTGATACAGTTCCCCACAGTTGTTTAATGAACAAAGTAAGAGCATATGGACTATCAGACCATTTGTGTGATTGGATTGAAGAGTTCCTAGATAACAGAATGCAACATGTCATTCTCAATGGAGAGAAGTCTTCCGAAGTAAGAGTGATTTCAGGTGTGCTGCAAGGGAGTGTCGTAGGACCGTTGCTATTCACAATATATATGAATGACCTTGTGGATAACATCGGAAGTTCACTGAGGCTTTTTGCAGATGATGCTGTAGTGTATGGAGAGGTTGCAACAATGGAAAATTGTACTGAAATTCAGGAGGATCTGCAATGAATTGACGCATGTTGCAGGGAATGGCAACTGACTCTCAATGTAGACAAGTGTAATGTGTTGCGAATACATAGGAAGAAAGATCCCTTATTATTTAGCTACAATATAGCAGGTCAGCAACTGGAAGCAGTTAATTCCATAAATTATCTGGGAGTAGGCATTAGAAGTGATTTAAAATGGAATGACCACAAAAATTAATATTTGGCAAAGCAGATGCCAGACTGAGATTCATTGGAAGATTCCTAAGGAAATGCAGTCTCAAAACAAAGGAAGTAGGTCACAGTACACTTGTTTGCCCACTGCTTGAATATTGCTCACCAGTGTGGGATCCGTATCAGATAGGGTTGATAGAGGGGATAGAGACGATTCAACAGAGAGTAGCGTGCTTTGTTACAGGATCATTTAGTAATCGTGAAAGTGTTACGGAGATGATAGATAAACTCCAATGGAAGACTCTGCAAGAGAGACGTTCAGTAGCTCGGTACGGGCTTTTGTTGAAGTTTCAAGAACATGCTTTCACCAAGGAGTCAAGCAGTATATTGCTCCCTCCTACATATATCTTGCAAAGAGACCATGAGGATAAAATCAGAGAGATTATAGCCCTCACAGAAGCATACCAATGATCTTTCTTTCCACAAACAATACGAGACTGGAATAGAAGGGAAAACTGATAGAGATGCTCAAGGTACCCTCCGCCACACACGGTCAGGTGGCTTGTGGAGTATGGATGTAGATGTAGATTTTTAGAATTTTTGTAGTATATGCATTGCTATATATATTAGTGATAATATTGTCAATAATTGACTCAGTTTCCAAAGTCACTCTTGTTGGTTCCATAACAATTGTCTTCATGTTGTATTGCAGTGGCAGCTCCACAGATTTTTGCTTTCTCTGTGTCTCTCTTCCCATATCAATGTTAAAATCACCACATATTACACAATCTTTCATTTTGTTTTTTTCTAGTAGAATGAACATTTTTTTGAGGAAAGGATTAATTTTACCACTTGGTGATGAGTACACACAGAATACTCTTAACTCATTGCAGACCATACCTGTAATTTGGAAACTTTTTTCTTTGCATTTTGGTAAGTTTTTGTCTGTATCATTCATACTACTATCATAATTCTCTGCTGTTTGGACAAATATTGCTACCCCTCCACCCCTTCTCTGATCTGCAGAAATAGTTTGAAGAACATATTTTTTTATGGTAGGACTCCAAAGTTCCTTTTCTTTTAAGCCATGTTCACTTATACACAATATGTCGGGGCATATTTCATTTGCCAGTAGTTCTACTTCTAGTTTTTATTACTCATGTATTGCTGATTTTGATGCAGAATTCTAAGCTTAATTTCTTTTTGCTTACTAATAAAATTCTCAGTCTCTATTTGATTAGCATGTTCATGCAACTTGCCATTAATATTTAACTTCCAGTTTTTTGCTTCCCTTGGCTGTACCATAAAAAATCATCTCCCACATGTTGACATATCGTCTTTCTTCTTACTAAAGTTCTCGTGGGCACTGATTCACTAGGCTTTCCATTTTTCCTTTGTGCAGCAGTTTGCTGCTGTTCTTCATCTTTATTGCTTTTGCATTTTGGATGTAGTTCCAGTAGTATATGCTCTTCTTCTGTGGTGGGTTTTGGATTTTTATTTAGTGTCCTTGTTTCTATTGTGGATATGTTACAATGCAGCTCAGTCTCATTAGTCCTGGCTATTTTTGTTGCTCTTCATCAATAGTTTTGCCTTTCAGATTAATTTGCAATGATATTGCTTTTTCTGGTGATGGATATTTTGGATTTTGAATTGGTGTTATCATTTCTACTATGGAGCTCTCAAAATTCAGCACTTTTTGGTTTTCAATTACTGTCTTCGTGTCTACTGTGGATATGTTGCAATTCAGACCAGTCTTGTTAGGTGTAGTTATTTGTCATTGCTCTCCATCACTGGTTTTGTCTTTTGGATTAATTTCCAATGGCATTATTTCTTCTTCTGCAGCTTACATTCGATTTTGATTTGGTTTCACCACTTCTCCCGCAGAGATCTCACAGTACAGCTCACTATTGTCAGATAAACTTTGGGTAACTGTTTTGGTTTCAAAATATATGTCAGTTGCTGTCAATGTATTCCTATTTGCCTCACTTATCACCTCTGTTTTCAATCTTTTAAACAAAGAAATTTTTCCTGTCGACACCAGATGCAGCCCATGCCTTGTATAGCCATCTCTGCTCAGAAAGGTGTTGGCATCAATTATTGTAACATGATCATGCTCTACTGCAGCCCTCATTATTTGACTGTTTAATTTATAAAGTGAATTGTTTTTGCTGGAATGTTGTATCTGTATGGGATTGTACACAATATTAATTTTGTCTGAACTGTGTTGTGTATTACTTCATTTACAGCTTTTCGAAATAGGTATGGCTTTTCTCCATTGTAGCTGTCGTTTGTTCCAGTAATCACTATTACACTGTCAGTTTTAGTGTTTCCTTTGGTCTTTTTACCAATGTTTCCCGTTACTTTGGACCACTGTGCACCTGGCTTTATAAACGAAGTTATGGTGTATTAGTCAAAATAAATTAGAAAATCATCGTATATAAAACTAAGCACAAAATTAGATCTGGTGTTATATTTTTTAAAACTGAGGGCCAACCTTTCTCTTTTATGAAAATGCAGATTATATTCACATATGTTAATGATATTTAGTTAAAAGTGAAAAAACAAATTTAAGGAGGCAGATGGCAAAACAAGAGGAGAAGTAAAAATATCCCAGCTTGCTTCATCACAGTCTGGGAAGGGTTTCTGCCATTTAGCTCTTCTGTACAAATCACCTGATGAACCAGTTTCTCCAGTGATTTGGACAACTGTTGGAGGTTTCATTGTTTTAAACTTGCGAGTGATTGTAGGTGATTGGAAGATGTCACTGATGACAGATGCATAGTCGCCAATATTGTGCAACAAAGCAGAAAATTTTGACACATTGTTGATGATCCTAAGAGTAATTAGAACAGTCTCTGCAAACCAACTCTGTGGATGTTCAGACTGAATTAACAGCAGTGAGGGTAACAAACACCGTGGTATAGAAACATCACCAAAATTGTTTTCTAATGCCACTATGTTATGTTATCTGTGGGTTTCGTCATATGGAACCCCACTGATCGCGTGCAGGAGATAAACTTTAATTCTTCACATGTGGGAGGAGCAATAACAGTTAGTATCTGATTTCAGATGCAACACTGACCTTTGCAGGTCATTTTCCCCATATTTATATTACATGGCGTGATTAACCTGCTGAAGAGGCTATGCAGATTAAGTTACAAAAACAGTGTTTAAATAATGAGCTGGGAATAACAGACGATGGTGATGAAATTATTGATACAGTAATGATGTTGGAAGTGAAGGTTAAGAAACAGCAATAAAGGTACAACTGACCTTCATCTGAAGCAGAAATATGAGAAAGTCTCATTATAAAAGGAATGAAGATAGAAAATGATTTTCATGTGACAATGTAGGTCACTTATCAAACTGTGTAAAACAGGTTTGGTTTGTTTCAGATGTAAGAAAAAAGCCCATCACTCAAATGAAGATGGCCGGCCGGTGTGGCTGTGCGGTTCTAGGCGCTTCAGTCTGGAACCGCGTGACCGCTATGGTCGCAGGTTCGAGTCCTGCCTCGGGCATGGATGTGTGTGATGTCCTTAGGTTAGTTAGGTTTAAGTAGTTCTAAGTTCTAGGGGACTGATGACCACAGATATTAAGTCCCATAGTACTCAGAGCCATTTGAACCAATCAAATGAAGATGCTAGTGTAGATAAAAGAAAAGACAAAAGAAAATTAGACACATAAATCAGCAGACAGACAACAGACATTTAGACCATTTGTGAAGATACAGATAGTGAAGGAACTTGGGATGGTGTGTAGTTCATGATATATGTAAAACAATTTAGGAGACTGTGCAGGTATCGATGTTCTTCCAGTGTTGTTATATGTATGACTTAATAATCTTTCATTCTTCACACTTGTCACTACAGAAACTTCTTTGGGTAGTTCAATGGTGTTAGTTGTGACTTGGTGGTTTGATGTACTCTTCTGAGAGTGTCACACATTTGTGGTTTAAAATAAATGATTTGTTTTTAAATGGCATTTGGTGTTTTACAAATTGTTACCTTTAGCTTCTATATCACATGAATATATATATATATATATATTTTGTTTTGTGTCATGTGTTGAAATACTGCAACAAAATAGTGTTTCAAATATGCTGTTGTGGATCTGGTTCTCATGGAAGGACGCAGACCTTATATTTCAGACTTACTCCTTCCCACTCTATTAAAAAGTTTCTCCTTAGTATTAGAGAAATGTGAATTTGATTTTAAAAAATGGGATGCTATATCTTTTTTCACAAGTAGAATTCTAAGAACACTAACAAAAGAATGGCACCAGCCAGAATTTTTTGTGATCTGACCAATTCTCTTGATTTCATGGGTTATAACATTCTTCTGGGTAAGGCAGAGTTTTATGTACTAAGAGGAAGAATAGGGGTGCAGAGTGAGTCACATTTAACACACAGAAAAGAGTGTGTATGACAGGGTGAGGGAGATGTAGTACCAGTTTCATCATTGTAGGGCACAGTAAGCATTGGAATATCACTAGACCCTGCATTAGGTCCCTTCCTTATTCTGACTATCAAAAATAACTTTCCACTCTGTACAAGAAGTATGACCATCCTTCCACTCATTGTAGGAGACATATGTCTCTTACCTCATAATGCACCAGAGCTGTAACCAATGTTTTGATGAACGTCCAAAAACAATGTAGTTATAATGAAATCACTGCACTTGTTTGAAAGTCTCTGTACATGCAGTTCCATGGATTTCAGAATGAACCAGATGATATAATTGTGAAATGTAAAGCTCAACAAGTACAGAAAGTACATTTGTTGAACTTCTTGACCCGACACATTGTAATACATCACACGTATGCTGGTTACAACATAATTCTTTCTGTTTAAATTTGTGATGTTAAATGTCATTTTCATCATGTCTTATCATTTACACACTCACATGAACAATTTCATCTCTGCTGCTGTTGTATTTTCATTTATCTCAAAATTAATGAACACTTCAGAATTAATTTTTTCTTCACCTGGTCACTGTGGATTAATGCAGATGCCCAGGAAGGTGTGCTTGTATGTTTGCATCATATTCAATAATAAAACTTTTGAGTGTTACAAAAGAATAGGGTTGACTACAACATTATATTAAAACCATTTAGCATTTGATATTTTACTAAGAAGGAGAAAGAATATTATGCAGGCGAAGCAGACCCATGATTTATGCCAGCCTCAGCAACAACCATCTAGGGAAAAAAATGAGAGCATTCCCTGGAAATTGATTTTGCCATATCATTGTCCTGAATGGTCCAAAAGATTTTTCTCAACAATTTTCACATTATGCATAACTGCCTCATCTACTGATAAGGATGTTGTTAGACTTTACATATCTGACATTTCTATTAGTTTCTGCTATGAAAAAACATTTTTTAAAACATGCCCTTGTATGGGAAACATGTTGGACAAAAGAAAGTAATCTCATTTATGAGTGGAGTCTGTCCAAGGCATTCATGTAGGAACCTCTTCCAGATGCTACCATATTGTGGTATTCCATGGGCCTCACATTTACTCTACATGGTCACATTTCTGCCAAGGATCATGTGGCCATTTGGCTGATCAGGTCCATACCATGGTAGAAAGTTTGTTCCTGAATGGTGACACTGTGTTCCAAGACAGTAGTGCCCGTGTTCACACAGCTCGCATGGTCCAGCACTGATTTTGTGAGCATGAGGATAAACTGTTGCATTTCCCTGGCCACCACAGTTACCACATCACAGTATTACTGATCCTTTGCAGTCTACTTTGGAGAGAAGGTTGCATGATCATTATACATCTCCATCATCATTACCTGAACTTGCCACTGTTTTGCAGGAATAATTGTGAGGGGAGAAATATCGCCTGCCAACTGCTCATTGCAGTGGTAGCCTTAACATCACCAATAAACGTAGTTGCGTCCTCTGTTAATTTGCCAGGAAAATGGGTTATTAAGATAGTTGCCAAAAGATCAAGAGGAGGAGGAGGAGGAGGAGTTTGGAGTTTAACGTCCTATCGACAATGAGGTCATTAGAGATGGAGCACAAGCTCAGAAGGGAAGGATGGGAAAGAAAATTGGCTGTGTCCTTTCAAAGGAAATCATTGGAAACCTAAATAAAGATGACCAGACACGGTTTTGAACCATTGTCCTCCCGAATGCAAGTTCAGTGTACTAAACACTGCGCTACCCCGCTCGGTTGGATCGAGTGTACGAGGGGAGGGCACATAAACTGTTGCCTTGGCTTCTTCTGACCCTGATTGCAACTGCTGAACGACAGCTTGTAAAACTTCAGTCTGTCTACGTAGCTCCTCTTTTTCCTGCTGTTGACGAGAATTCAGCCCTGACCCCTGACAATACCTCTATGTGCTCTGCCAAAGTGGCAACAGTCCCACTCATAGTAGCAAAATATGTATCTGGCATTTTACATAATCTGCCACAGTTGCGTGCAACAACAACAAGTAAAAGCAGAGAAACTAAATTCCCAACGCATAACAACAACTATGCACCAGTCATTTCAGCATATCATTGCCCACCGGACCTCACAACAAACCTGTGCAAATGCCCAAATCGTTTACAAGTACTGGCACTGCCTTGGTACATGGCAATTCATGCCTTGTCATGTTACAAAACTTACACCACACTGGTTTTAAATAAGTCTCTCTAACATTCCTGCTAAATTATAACAAGTCCATAGGCTCCTATGGTTTAACAAATGACGCCTTAAGAGTGCTACTGCTTTCTCTGCGACTTCTGTGGCCCAAACATATACGCAAATGCTAAAATTACCACAAACACAGGAAAATTTCGCTCGCCACACCATGTTGTGCTGGTACTGTTAGTCGACGGCCGATGCTGTAGACGTAGTTCCACGGTCACTGAAGTCCTGACAAGGGAACCTCCCCATCGCACCCCCTCAGATTTAGTTATAAGTTGGCACAGTGGATAGGCCTTGAAAAACTGAACACAGATCAATCGAGAAAACAGGAAGAAGTTGTGTGGAACTATGAAAAAAATAACCAAATATACAAACTGAGTAGCCCATGCGCAAGATAGGCAACATAAAGGATAGTGTGAACTAAGGAGCGCCGTGGTCCCGTGGTTAGCGTGAGCAGCTGCGGAACGAGTGGTCCTTGGTTCAAGTCTTCCCTCGAGTGATAAGTTTACTTCTTTTATTTTCGCAAAGTTATGATCTGTTCGTTCGTTCATTGACGTCTCTGTTCACTGTAATAAGTTTAGTGTCTGTGTTTTGCGACCGCACCGCAAAACCGTGCGATTAGTAGACGAAAGGACGTGCCTCTCCAATGGGAACCGAAAACATTTGATCGCAAGGTCATAGGACAACCGACTCCTCCACAGGAAAACATGTCTGATATATACACTGGTGACGGCATGTACGTCACATGACAGGAATATGTTGTCGACCCACCTAACTTGTACACTTGGCGAATGGGTAAAAAGGTTCTTCTACCTCGCCCGATTTGGGTTTTCTTGTGGATGTGATAATCACTCCCAAAAAAGTGATGAAAAAATAAGAGTTTGTCACATAAACTGCAACAAATGAATGCAACAGTTTCACAGTCGCACAGTTTTCCCCGCGCTCTGTCAAAACATGCGTTTTTAACGTTTTCAAATTTTTCCGTGTGTAGACCGTCAAATACTGCATATGTCCAAGCAAATCTGAACGTGTCCTGGAATTTTGGAGATCGAAATTGATTTTGTGTGAGTGCCTGAACTTTGATAATTGTCTGAAAATAAAAAAAATTATAACGTTCACACCAGGGAATACTTGAAGCAAGCACCTCTCGTTCCGCATGTGCTCACGCTAACCACGGTACCGCGGCGCTCCCGGGCTTAGAGTATCCTTGATGTTGCTTATGTTGCGCATGGACTAATCAGTTTGTATATTTTGCTTATTTTTTTCATAGTTCCACACAACTTCTTCCTGTTTTCTCGACTGATCTGTTTTCAGTTTTTCGAGGCCTATATACTGTGCCAACTTATAACTAAATCTGAGGGGGATGCGATGGGGAGGTTCCCTTGTGAGATGTCAGGCAGTTCCGACATCAGTGCTGCGACCTGGGGAACAGTGTCGCATTGTGTGCAGAAGGCCGAGCGTGGAGTGTTTGGGAGTAGTCCAGTTTATGCCCAGAGGCTTCAATGACACAGTGTTATCTGCTACAACATTTATTTATCGGGCTGAGTTTACAGAGTTACAAAGTGCCTCAGGGAGTCAGTCAGCAGCCAGGCGTAAGCGCGTGCCGCAAAAAAGTGATGACGCAACGTCAGCGAATCCTGATGTCGTCGCTGCTGGTAAGTGGTGACAGCGTGGGGACGGGAAGGTGTCGATCATCCAGACATTCTCATAGGCAGCTTGTCGCGCTTTCAGGTGAGGACAGCTGGCGGTGTGGTCCAGGATGTCGGTTGTCATGAAGACTAGACCCTGGTCATCGTCCATGGATCAGCGAAGACTGCAGCAGGTATTCGTAGGTCGGTCATTGTGCTGCGCAAACTCACCACACCTGGTCAGTGTGTAGATGACATCTTGCAGATCACCTGCGATTGTCCCTCGCTAGAAGACGGCTGGCTACACACCTGTCTTCTCCACATCCCCGATGTCCCAGTAGGCAGCAGTGGCAGACCATGGCTGTGGTGTGCATCAGTCTGGGTGCGCTTGGGTGTCGAAGTCAGAAAGTGGGTAGCAGGCAGACCGTCATCGCTCAGCTTGTGATTTCAGTGAAATTCAATAGACCACCGCTGTCTCTGGTTCAAGTGACACAGACAGATGGTGGTGGTGGTTGTTGGGATGTTTAAGGGGGACTAAACAGCGAAGGTCATCAGTCCCCCATTCCAAAATCAGGCGAGCCGAAAATCTATGGAGCAGATAAAAACCAAAGGGGGAGGAGACGTCCCCCCAGGCACTAAAAGAACACAAATGCAGCAACAAACACTACAGACCAGAACAGGACAGAGGAACACCAGACAGACAGAAACAGGAGAGAGGAGGATGGCCGGAGACTGGTTGACTGACCGTGAGAAAAAAAAGAGGAAAGAGTCAACCATCTGACGGCACACCAGAACAGCAACAGACACAAGGACAAAAGACACAGAAAGGGAATGGCGCAGGACCTCCCTAAATCGAACCATAAAAACGACTACTACGGATAAAATGTAAAACATTGTCAGCCATGGAGGCATCGTCGGATAAAACCAAAGCCAAAGTGCCCGGGAGATTAAAAGATTGCCGGAGTGTGTGCAGTCGAGGACACTCCAGCAAAATGTGGCCGACCGTCAGCCGGGACCCACACCGACACAAGGGGGGATCCTCCTGACACAACAGATGGCCGTGTGTCAGGTATGTATGGCCGATGCGCAGCCGACACAGGACTACCGAGTCCCTGCGAGAAGCCCGCAGGGAGGAACGCCACACATCGGTCGTCCCCTTGACAGCCCGCAGTTTATTTGGGGCTGTCATGCCACGCCACTCAGCAGCCCACATCCCAATCAGCTTACGGCGCAACACCATCTGCTGGTCGCGAGCCGTAAGGCCGACCTCCAAAGCCGGGGCGTCGATCGCCCCTTTGGCCAGCCTGTCTACACGTTCGTTCCCTGGGATGCCAACATGACCGGGCGTCCAAACCAGGACCACCGAACGACTAGAACGGGCAATGGCGGAAACAGTCTCCTGAATGGAGGACACCAGAGGAGAGGAGGGATAGCAGCGGTCGATGGCCTGAAGGCTGCTCAGGGAGTCACTGCAGATCACGACGGACCTACCTGAGCAGAAACGCATATGGTCAAGAGCGCGCATTATGGCCACCAGCTCTGCAGTAAAAATACTGCAGCCAGCCGGCAAGGAGCGCTGCTCAACATGAGCAGCATGAGCAAAAGAGTAGGCAGTGCGACCATCAACCAGGGAACCATCAGTGTAGACAGTCTCACAGTCCGAAAATGAGGCGAGGAGAGCAAGAAAACGGCGACGGAGGGCCACAGGCGGAACCGAGTCCTTGGGTCCCTGTGCCAAGTCCAGACGGACGGACGGCCGGGACAAACACCAAGGAGGCGTAGGTGCACGGACCCGGAAGGGAGGCGGAAGAGGGAATGAACCCAATTCCGACAGCAGGGACTGAACGCGGACAGCGACGGAAACCCCAGACCTAGGTCGCCGTTCGGGCAGATGGAGGACCATAGCAGGGAAAAGCAGGCGACGATTGGGATGATCTGGCGAGCAATGAACGTGGACAGCATAGTCGACGAGCAGACGATGGCGGCGAATCCGCAGCGGGGGAACCCCGGCCTCCACCAGTAGACTATCCACGGGGCTGGTGCGAAAAGCGCCAGTGGCAAGCCTAACCCCACAGTGGTGTATGGGGTCTAACAACTTCAACACTGAGGGGGACGCAGACCCATAGGCCAGGCTCCCATAATCAAGCCGGGACTGCACAAGGGCTCGGTACAACCGCAGCAGCGTGCAGCGATCTGCACCCCAAGACGTGTGGCTAAGGCAGCGGAGGGCGTTGAGGTGCCGCCAGCATTTTTGCTTCAGCTGAGTAACATGAGGAACCCATGTGAGCCGGGCATCAAACACGAGTCCCAAGAAGCGGCAAGTGTCCACCACTTCAAGCAGGTGGCCGTCGAGGTAAAGTGCAGGATGAGGGTGGACCGTCCGACGCCTGCAGAAGTGCATTACTCGAGTCTTGGCAGCAGAGAACTGAAAGCCATGAGTCAGAGCCCATGATGCTGCCTTGCGAACGGCGACTTGCAGCCTGCGTTCGGCGACTCCCGTAGTCGTGGAGCTAAATGAGATGCAGAAGTCGTCGGCATACAAAGAAGGAGACACCGACGACCCCACTGCTGCTGCCAGACTATTAATGGCCACTAAAAATAAGGAGACGCAATAAAAAGTTTTGAAGAAAAGCCGGGAGCCGACCACGAAGACCCCACCCATGCAACGTGGCGAGGATGTGATGCCTCCATGTGGTGTCATACGCCTTCCACAGATCGAAAAATACAGCAACGAGATGCTGACGTCGGGCAAAAGCCGTACGGACAGCAGATTCCAGCCGCACCAAATTGTCCACTGCAGACCGGCCCCGACGGAAGCCACCCTGGGATGGAGCGAGGAGACCGCGCGACTCAAGGACCCAACACAAACGCCGCCCCACCATACGTTCGAGCAATTTGCACAAAACGTTGGTGAGGGTAATGGGACGATAGCTGTCCACCGCCAGTGGGTCCGCACCAGGCTTCAAGATGGGGACAATAACACCCTCTCGCCATTGCGAAGGGAACACGCCTTCGCTCCAAATGCGATTAAATATCGCGAGAAGGTGTCTCTGGCAGTCCCTGGAGAGATGCTTCAGCATCTGCGCGTGGATGCAGTCTGGGCCTGGTGCCGTATCAGGGCAATCGGCGAGGGCAGCAAGGAATGCCCTCTCGCTGAAAGGAGCATTGTATGTTTGAGAACGACGCGTGTGGAATGAGAACGGCGTCCGCTCGGCTTGCTCCTTTAGAGAGCGAAAGACGGGGGGGATAGGAGGCAGTCGCAGAGCTCTGAGCAAAGTGTGCGGCAAGCCGTTCAGCAATGGCGGCAGCGTCCGTGCAGACAGCGCCATCCAAGGAGAGCCCAGGGACACCCATAGGGGTCTGGTATCCATAAATCCGCCGGATCCGGGACCACACGAGTGAGGGGGAGACATGGGAGCCCAAGGATGAGACATACCTCTCCCAGCACTCCTGCTTACGCCGTGCAATAAGACGACGGGCCAGGGCACAGAGCCTCTTAAAGGCGATGAGGGTCTCGAGAGACGGGTGCCGCCTATGCCGCTGGAGAGCCCGCCGACGGTCGCGAATAGCCTCAGCAATCTCCGGCGACCACCAGGGTACAGCCTTCCTCCGAGGGAGGCCAGAAGATCGGGGGATGGCAGCCTCGGCCGCTGAAATTATGGATGTGGTTAAAACACGGACCACCTCGTCAATGTCACCCTGTGGGGGAGACGCAAAGGCAGCAGCAGAAGTAAAAGCCGGCCAGTCTGCCCTGTGGAGAGCCCAGCGGGGCAGGCGCCCAGAAGAACGACTCTGGGGTAGTGACAAATAGATGGGAAAATGGTCACTACCGCACAGGTCAGGGTGCACCCTCCAGTGGAGGGATGGGACAAGTCCGGGGCTGCAAAGAGAGAGATCGATGGCCGAGAACGAGCTATGGGCAACACTGAAATGCGTGGGAGCACCGGTGTTCAAGAGGCTAAGGTCGAGCTGAGCCAACACATGCTCCACGGCCCGACCGCGGTCATCAGAGGCAGTCCCACCGCATAGAGGGTTGTGGGCATTGAAATCGCCCAGAAGCAGCAATGGTGGCGGGAGTTGAGCCAGCAGCGCAGCCAAGACATGGCGGGGGAGCTCCCCATCCGGAGGAATGTAAACAGAGCAAACAGTAATAGCCGGCGAGAGCTCAACCCTGGCAGCAACTGCCTCTAAAGGCGTCTGAAGGGGTAGTGGCGAGCTACAGACAGAGTGGTGAACAAAGAGGCAAACCCCACCTGACGCTCGTTGACAGGCAGCACGGTTCTTATAGTATCCCCGATAACCGCGAAGGGCGGGGGTCCGCAGTGCAGGAAACCAAGTTTCCTGCAGAGCAATGCAGAGAACAGGGGAATCACTCAGAAGCATCCGGAGCTCTGGCAGGTGGCGGAAATAACCGCCGCAATTCCATTGGAGAATGGAAGCAGGAAGTGACTGGGAGGGCGTGAATGCGACTAAGAGGCAGACAGCGCTTCAGAGCCAACCGCCGCCACTGGGGGAGAGTCAGCTGAGTCCATAGGAGAGGCCCCCAAGGGTTCCGTGAGGGCGAGATCCGCGGCAGAAGCGAGGATCTCCACCTCATCCCCGGAGCCAGGACTATCTACAGCAGGCGGTGCTGAAACCGCCGGAACGTTCTTCTTCTTGGACACATTCCGTTCCTTCTTCTCGCGTCTGCCCTTAGGGTGAGAGGGCTGGGAGAGCTTCTCTGAAGGAGCGTCGGAGGCTGACGACGACGCAGAAGCCCTACTATCAGCAGGTGGCGGAACCTTCAGCCACTGGCTGACATCTGGCTGGGAAGGAGAAGAAACCGAGGAAGGGAGAGCCCCGAGGGACCCCTTCCGCGAGAGAGGAACCGGCGGAGGCAACGCCGGCGGAGAAGGAGGGGGAGGAATCGAGCCTCCCGGTTGTGGAGCAGATGTCACTCCCGAAGTAAGCTTGGGGGGAGCGACAGAAGAGGGTTTGCCCCCAACTGCTAAGGGGGCAATAGAGGAAGGCTTGCCCCCAGGCACGAGGGGGGCAGACAGAGATACATGGCCCCGAGGGCCCACTGAAGGCGGCACAGATGAAGCGACAACCGTCGCTCGCGCGGGCGACGATAACGTGGCTGCAGCATAAGATGTTCGAAGGGAAGCAGGATACAACCTTTCATATTTCTGTTTAGCCTCTCGATAAGTAAGCCGGTCCAGGGTCTTAAATTCCATGATCTTCCGCTCCTTATGAAGAACGGGGCAATCCGGTGAGCATGGAGAGTGGTGCTCCCCACAGTTGACACATACAGGCGGGGGCGCACATGGAGAATCGGGATGAGAGGGGCGTCCGCAATCTCGACATGTAGCGCTGGATGGGCAACGGGAGGACATATGCCCAAACTTCCAGCACTGGAAGCACCGCATCGGGGGAGGGACGTATGGCTTCACGTCGCAACAGTAAACCATTACCTTGACCTTCTCGGGCAAGACATCACCCTCGAAGGCCAAGATAAAGGCACCGGTGGCCACCCTGTTTGTCTTGGGTCCTCGATGGACACGACGGACAAAATGCACACCACGCCGTTCCAAGTCGGCTCTCAGCCCGTCATCGGATTGTAACAAGAGGTCCCGATGGTAAATAATCCCCTGGACCATATTTAAGCTACTGTGGGGAGTGACGGTAACAGGGACGTCACCCAGCTTATCACACAAGAGCAACGCTCGTGACTGGGCTGGGGAGGACGTCTTGAGGAGGATGGACCCATTCCTCATTTTTGACAACCCTGCCACTTCCCCAAACTTATCCTCCAGGTGTTCCACAAAAAACATAGGCTTCGTCGGAAGAAAGGAGTCACCATCAGTCCTGCTGCAGACAAGGTATTGCGGTACATAAGGGTCCCGCTTGGCACTAGATCGGCGTCCCTCCCATGGCGCAGCCAACGAGGGGAACGTCCGAGGGTCATATTGCGCAGCATCGAAGTCGACTCTACCTCGCATAGAGACACTGGTGGCCGTGCGACCACCAGCTTGGTGTGACTTATTGCGCTTCATTGCGCCACATCCGCCCAGATGCCACCTACTCCGAACGAGGGCTCTCCCCAAGGGCGCCACCCAGCCAAAGCAACGGGTACCTGGCCAATATCCCGTTGCCCGGAGTCCCGGTGCCCCAGACAAGATGGGCACATACTCCTTGGCATGCATGGGGAGGAAACAGCTCTGGCATCTGTAGTGCGATCCCTGCGTGGCCAGGGGGCTACCACCAAGAGGGTACATGACGACCCCACCACAACGGACTGGCTACCGTGCTGGATTTTAGGTGTTTAAAGGGTCCACAGTTGTCGTAGGCGCTAAGAAGAAGAGTGTGCACAAGGCGAGAAGGAGACCACCCAGAAGATGTTGGGCGTAGTCCCCCCCACACGACAATAGGTAACATGCAAGATGGTGGAGCATGGTGGACCAATACAAAAACACCACGTAAGGTGTCCTTCCCCAAATGGCACGCACTGACGACGGAAATTTGGAAGAAAAAAGGAGGTCAAACCCAAGAGGGGACCATCACAGAAGGCCGAAACGTTTGAGACTCCTTTTAGTCGCCTCTTACGACAGGCAGGAATACCGCGGGCCTATTCTTACCCCCGAACCCGCAGGGGGGGACACAGACAGAATGGCAACACGAATCGACATGTCTTTGAGCTCTAAAAGCCTCGTTATTTAAAAAGGTGAGCCTGCACCTATGTCGCGGTGGCAATTTAATAATTATTCTGGGTCGCCAAGCCTGCGTATTTCTGCAACGTTTGATTATTGCAGTGGGACTATGGCACTGAATTTACGAAGTGTTACTTCACACTACCTTGTTACACTACTGGCCATTAAAATTGCTACACCACGATCATAACGTGCTACAGACGCGAAATTTAACCGACAGGAAGAATATGCTGTGATATGCAAATGATTAGCTTTTCAGAGCGTTCACACAAGCTTGGTGCCGGTGGCGACACCTACAACGTGCTGACATGAGCAAAGTTTCCAACAGATTTCTCATACACAAACAGCAGTTGACCGGCGTTGCCTGGTGAAACGTTGTTGTGATGCATCGTGTAAGGAGGAGAAATGCGTACCATCACGTTTCCGACTTTCATAAATGTCGGATTGTAGCCTGTCCCGATTGCGGTTTATCGTATCGCGACATTGCTGCTCGCGTTGGTCGAGATCCAATGACTGTTAGCAGTTTATGAAATCGGCGGGTTCAGGAGGGTAATACGGAACGCCGTGCTGGATTCCAACGGCCTCGTATCACTAGCAGTCGAGATGACAGGCATCTTATCCGCATGGTTGTAACGGATCGTGCAGCCACGTCTCGATCCCTGAGTCAACAGATGGGGACGCTTGCAAGATAACATCCATCTGCATGAACAGTTCGACGACGTTTGCAGCAGCATGGACTATCAGCTGAGAGACCATGGCTGCGGTTACCCTTGACGCTGCATCACAGATAGGAGCTCATGCGATGGTGTACTCAACGACAAACCTAGGTCCACGAATGGCAAAACGTCATTTTTTCGGATGTATCCAGTTTATATTTACAGCATAATGATGGTCGCATCCGTGTTTGGCGACATCGCGGTGAACGCACATTGGAAGCGTGTATTCGTCATCGCCATACTGGCGTATCACCCGGCGTGATGGTATGGGGTGCCATTGGTTACACGTCTCGGTCACCTCTTGTTCGCATTGACGGCACTTTGAACAGTGGACGTTACATTTCATATGTGTTGCGACCAGTGGCACTACCCTTCATTGGATCCCTGCGAAACTCTACATTTCAGAAGGATAAAACACGACCGCATGTTGCAGGTCCTGTACGGGCCTTTCTGGATGCAGAAAATGTTCGACTGCTGCCCTGGACAGCACATTCCCCAGATCTCTCACCAACTGAAAACGTCTGGTCAATGGTGGCCGAGCAACTGGCTCGTCACAATACGCCAGTCACTACTCTTGATGAACTGTGGTATCGTGTTGAAGCTGCGTGGGGAGCTGTACCTGTAGACACCATCCAAGCTCTGTTTGACTCAACGCCCAGGCGTATCGAGGCCGTTATTACGGCCAGAGGTGGTTGTTCTGGGTACTGATTTCTCAGGATCTATGCACCCAAATTGCGTGAAAATGTAATCCCATGTCAGTTCTAGTATAATGTATTTGTCCAATGAATACCCGTTTATCATCTGCATTTCTTCTTGGTGTAGCAATTTTAATGGCCAGTAGTGTATATAGCCCTGCGGCATTTGCGTTTCTGCTTCCCTCGCTCAGAGGTTATGTGGCGGTGCTCGTCTCGTGCCCTGACGTCCGCCACGGCGACGGTAAGTCTTGTTGACATTCCGATTGTTACACTGGCCCTGTTCTGAGGCTGCCGGAAAGAACTTTAAAAAATTGAAGCATGTACGACAGTAGCAAGGAAGAGTGTATGGTGTATTACATACTAAATGACAAATAAGCAAACAACGTAAAAGTAATATTTTGAGAGATTGAATTATAAAAAAAAAGAAACTGCAGAACAATAACAAATTAACAAGGTTTCAGAATTATCTCAAAGAACAATAATAATAATAATAAAGACTGACTTCAGCAAACCTTGTGATAGTACAGATGTTGTGTTACTGTCTATTACATTTACGAGTTTATGCTGTTAGTAAAAATTTCATCTTGAAAACTAAGGATTAGATTTTGCTGAATGTACCTGAGGTTCTTTTAAAGGCTTTACCTACGTACAACACTGCCTGCAGTGGACTTTTGAATCTGAAAAGGAGGCCTGGCCTTTCGGAATTAAAACGTCCCATACAGTTTTGATGCGAAAAGTAATTTGCAAGGTAGTCAGATAATTTGTTTTATTCGTAAGGTCACACATGTCTAAGTGAATTATCGTAATGCATCTCAGATAAAAATTGTTCAAATGGTTCAAATGGGTCTGAGCACTATGAGACTTAACATCTGAGGTCATCAGTCCCATAGAACTTAGAACTACTTAATCCTAACTAACCTAAGGACATCACACACATCCATGCCCGAGGCAGGATTCGATCCTGCTACCGTAGCGGTCACGCGGCTCCAGACTGAAGCGCCTAGAACCGCTCGGCCACGCCGGCCGGCTAAAAAAATTGTTCAAGAAGTCTCCTGTTTTAGGATTTTCTCAATTTAATTTTTGGTTTACTATGTAAGGTGTGATTTAGTCTCAACGCTAAATTAATAATTTCAAATCTCACGAGCAGTGTTGTCACGTTTCTGCATAGTGATCTGTTACCGCTTGAAATTATTTTAAAAACGCTATAGGGAGCACACAAGCGCTCCACAAATGTCCCAAAGAGAAGTTCAGAGATATAGTTACATGACCGTATCGTAATAGAATACAAAAACTACGACTATTGGGCAGTGGTGTTTATGATTAAATAAACTTGTTTTTATTCTTCGACATTCAAAAATGGTTCAACCATGTCCTTCGAACGGGCAATGAACAGTTACAATAGAAAGTTACTGAGTATCAATTGATACGCAAAATATGTTTGGGAAGACCACGGAAGATGTCCACTAATGCACCTAAAGTAGATGATGAAATAAATGAGATAAACCATATATTCAACTTTAACCACAGGAGTTTACTCGTATTACATCGAAACAGCGAATCACAGTATCATATCTTCATGTGTGTGAACTACATTACGTAAAAATCGCTATCTGGGCAGCATATATGTCAGGTTGCACCCAGAAGATCAAGAGGGCTATGAGAGTCTGAGTTTTCTCGCATTTGGGTTATTTTCTATTAATATTACATTGTTTTTAGCACAAAGTTGAATGGAAATTTATCCACAGTAGTGCAACGCCAGTACAAGTTCTTTTGCTATTAGGGCATTGTCGAGCAAGGCCGCAAGCTATACAGAAAACTGATTTTTATAGAGGAATTTTACGTGCCCATTGGACAGAGCGGTCCAAAATTAGTCTAGTGCGATGTTGTTTTATCGATGTATATTAGCAGGGACAGTAAAAAACGAAGACAGCGCCCTGTCCCGCACTGAGTGCTATCGCCATGTAGCAGCAGGTTATTCTTTGTATTTTACAGTCCCTGCTAATACATACCGATAAACTAACGTCGCTGAGAACTAATTTGGGACCGCTCTATCGGATGGGCACGTAAAATTCCAATTTAAAAAACATTTTTAATTGTTGAATAATACAGAAGATAAATAACAATATACGTTAAATGTGTTCTATCTCGGAAACTATTCAGTATAGGGCAGCTGCCCATATGAAGATTTTTGCTTCAAATGATCGTTCCTGTCATATCCCTGAACACTGACCATTCCTCTTGGGACACCCTGTATAGTACTTGCATGCTCGCAAGACTGGTGCTGTTATAGTACGCTGATCAGGAGGCACAATCACAGACAACGTAAGCGGAAACAAAATACATGTTGAATTTTTCTGGATTTCTGTTAAAAATTTTGCAGCCACTAAATTTCGGCGACCTAGGGGCAGCGTAGTTCGCTTATACAGCAGGATCGATCCTGATATTGTTTCCGTCGATACAACTGCTTTTTACAATCTCCCTAAAATTCACAACGTTAATGAAAGCACGTGCCGGGGAACACGTAAATAAAATATTTTCAAGAAAACAAAACTGGTCACTGTTGAAGTTTCTGCACTATGTATCATCAGAGAAGACGGTATAAGAGCTATTACTCTGTAAGGAATCATCTACGTCTCTGCAAGCAAACGAGAACCTTTCACGAAATTTCATGCTATGGTTAAAGAGCGTGTAGTACTCAAAGACTTCCCAGTGTGATCTACGGCCTGTTTCTGCGACATTAGGCTCCCTTCACTGTGGGTAAGTGTATTATTGGGACGAAGATATTACACTGCAACTCCACAGCACCAGCAACAGTATATTTCGTCACATTTGCTTAGCTCTGCCTTCTCTGCAGCAGCGTGTAGAGGGATCTTTCCGGCGGACCCAGAATCAGCATGCGACCTCCAAAAGTTGCTCCCCGCGATTACTGTCACGATAAACGAGGGTCATTTAGCCACGCTGGCCTACGTTATCGATTAGTAAATCGGGGACTCGTAGAAGCCATAATAAACGAGAGCTAAAACGGGCAGCGACAGGTGTGGCGGCGCGTTGGCAGCAGCGGCAGTAGCATTCAGAAATGCAAAGGAAAAGAGCTGCCATGTAACCTATACACGCGCGAGGACACTCACCAATCAGCCGGTATTCTACGTTTTTTCCTATGAAACTGCGGAATACCTGATATATTAAAGCCTTTGTCGGAGACTGTGTAAGGCATGCTAGCCGTTGTAAACTGACAAAGCATTTTTGCGCTATTGTTGAAAAGTTGAACTTAATCAAGGAATGTGAACGAAGTTGATCGAGCTGTTTGTTGGGGAGCTACAGTAAAAACCGAAAGCTTAGTCAAAAGTCATCCGACACACACAGCGTCCAAATAATTTGCGAGGGAGTACTGAAAAATAATGCCACAGCTTCAGTTCTGCCAGTACCTCGTCTCTTACCTTCCAAACTTCACAGAAGCTCTTCTGCGAACCTTGCACTACTAGCACTCCCGGAAGAAAGGATATTGCAGAGACATGGCTTAGCCACAGCCTAGGGGATGTTTCCGGAATTAGATTTTCACTCTGGAGCGGAGTGTGCGCTGATATGAAACTTCCTGATAGATTAAAACTATGTGCCGGACCGAGACTCGAACTCGGGGCCTTTGCATTTCGCAGCTTCTGTGAAGTTTGGAAGGTAGGAGATGAGGTTCTGGCAGATTTGAAGCTGTGAGGACGGGTCGTGAGTCGTGCTTGGATAACTCAGTTGGTAGAGCACTTGCCCGCGAAAGGCAAAGGTCCCGAGTTCGAGTCTCGGTCCGCCACACAGTTTTAATCTGTCAGGAAGTTTCATATCAGCGCACACTCCGCTGCAAAGTGAAAATCTCATTCTGCATACTTATTTCCCAACATACTCACTCTGGCGACGAACGCATTTCTCCCAACGACGGAACAGTTTTTTGATACCGCCACTGTAGAATGTTTGATTATTTGACACAGCCACAACCTCACCTCTGCTTTCACCACTTCATCACTATCAAAGAGATGTTCTCGAAGGTGTTCTTTAAGTTTTGGAAACAGATGAATATCGGATGGGGTCAAGACGGGGCTTTATGGGGGGTGATGGAGGACAGTCTCATTGTTGCAGATGTCACAGCGCTCGTGTGTGAGAGGGTGCTCGATGTATGAACGAACTCTTCGAATTCTAAACTCGATTACAGCATGCTCTCACGCACCGACATAGTTACGTTACACACCGATATGTAACACTCTATAAATCGGAGCCCTCTAGCGGCAGTACGTTGTCCTCGATGGTGAGTGTTCATCGGAGGTGAGGGTATCATCTGGAGTGCCCCAGGGAAGTGTGGTAGGTCCGCTGTTGTTTTCTATCTACATAAATGATCTTTTGGATAGGGTGGATAGCAATGTGCGGCTGTTTGCTGATGATACTGTGGTGTGCGGGAAGGTGTCGTCGTTGAGTGACTGTAGGAGGATACAAGATGACTTGGACAGGATTTGCGATTGGTGTAAAAAATGGCAGCTAACTCTAAATATAGATAAATGTAAATTAATGCAGATAAACAGGAAAAAGAATCCTATAATGTTTGAATACTCCATTAGTAGTGTAGCGCTTGACACAGTCAGGTCGATTAAATATTTGGGCGTAACATTGCAGGGCGATATGAAGTGGGACAAGCATGTAATGACAGTTGTGGGGAAGGTGGATAGTCGTCTTCGGTTCATTGGCAGAATTTTGGGAAGATGTAGTTCATCTGTAAAGGGGACCGCTTATAAAACACTAATACGACCTATTCTTGACTACTGCTCGAGCGTTTGGGATCCCTATCAGGTCGGATTGAGGGAGGACATAGAAGCAATTCAGAGGCGAGCTGTTAGATTTGTTACTGGTAGGTTTGATCATCACGCGAGTGCTACGGAAATGCTTCAGGAACTCGGGTGGGAGTCTCTAGAGGAAAGGAGGCGTTCTTTTCGTGAATCGCTACTGAGGAAATGTAGAGAACCAGCATTTGAGGCTGACTGCAGTACAATTTTACTGCCGCCAACTTACATTTCGCGGAAATACCAAAAGATAAGATAAGAGAGATTAGGGCTCGTCCAGAGACATGTAGGCAGTCATTTTTCCCTCGTTCTGTTTGGGAGTGGAAGAGGGAGAGA
Organism: Schistocerca piceifrons; assembly: GCF_021461385.2. Lineage (NCBI taxonomy): Eukaryota > Metazoa > Arthropoda > Insecta > Orthoptera > Acrididae > Schistocerca > Schistocerca piceifrons. The sequence continues at coordinate 95,817,852 of NC_060149.1, read as the reverse complement.
AGATGCTAGTTGTGGTACGAGGTACCCTCCGCCACACACCGTATGGTAGATTGCGGAGTATGTATGTAGATGTAGATGCAGAGGATTGCAAATATGTAGACGTGAAAAATAAAGATGTAAAATGTTAGTAACGTTTGTTTTATTTAAGAAGAGTGCTTCAGCTCTCATACGAAATCGCACTCCAGGCCAAAACCTGGGTGTAGATTCGGTGTGTCTGGCACGCAGGCTGGTTAGCTCAAAAAATGGTTCAAATGGCTCTGAGCACTATGGGACTCAACTGCTGTGGTCATAAGTCCCCTAGAACTTAGAACTACTTAAACCTAACTAACCTAAGGACAGCACACAATACCCAGCCATCACGAGGCAGAGAAAATCCCTGACCCCGCCGGGAATCGAACCCGGGAACCCGGGCGTGGGAAGCGAGAACGCTACCGCACGACCACGAGATGCGGGCGGCTGGTTAGCTGCAAGCCCTCAGCTGGCCTCCTCCTGACCAACACACGGGCATCACTGACACCGAGGCACAACCAGCTTTTGTTATAAAACACAACAGGTATCCACGTTGCCCTCCAATGACCTCTCCCTTGCCATCGCTGAAGTCGCAAATGGCGGTGTTTGGGGCCAGTGGAATACCCGTTGCAGGGCATCTGGCTCGTAGCTTCCCTTGAAGGAATGGATTTGTAACACTCCTGTGGTGCCAACTGCTCCTCAAACTGCTGCTGTAGATGCAGTATGATGCTCCATAATCATACGCCGAATACGATGGTCTCTTCTGTCGGCGGTGCTACGTGGCCGTCCGGAAACCGGTCTTCTTGCGACCGTACATTCTCGTGACTACCGCTGCCAGCAATTTTGCCCAGTGGCTACATTCCTGCCAAGTCTTTCTGCAGTATCCCAGAAGGAATATCCAGCTTCTCGTAGCCCTACTACACCACATTGGTCAATCTCAGTGAGGTGTAGACAATGGTGTTTCTGTTACCTTAAAGGCTAATCTAAGCTCACCACATCCAATCCCAAAGGTAACTAACGACCGCTCACGACCGTCACAGCTTGCGTCCTTTTAGTAGCGCTACTAACGCCATTCTTATGCGACTGGCACGAAATTTAAATGGATATCATCTCTCAGATGTAGACATACGCCTATTAATTTTCGTTTATGTCGCACAACGCCTTCCTGATGCTGCGATTTCTTCTATGTGTATATATATTGTGTGTGTGTTTGTGCGCAAAGAAAGAAGAGCTAATAAAAATAATAAAATTATTCAAAACATGTACCGAAACGGGATGTTCAAGAATTTAAAATTTCACTCTGCGCATAGACAGTATGAATAATCTTATCTCTTAGCGTGAAAACTACGAATGATTACTTCCATCTATTATTGTGAGAATTACGAATGCAGCTGATATTTCGGTTTTGATTAGCTGTGAGCGGAATGCCAGTAAAATTGTGGAGATATCTTCTGGTTTGTTGTTCAGTTGATAGGTGTACTTGTAAATGGTTGATTTTTAAAATGACTAAAAATTTCGATGTCGTGTACAACATTAATTTTCTTCCCTTGTTTTGAATGAAGAAGGATTTGGAGTTTATCGTAAGTGTTTGTTGTCTGTGAGGTGCTTGGCGAGCGCACTTGCGCTATTTTTGATAGATCTCGTGTGCTCTTTCAGTCGCATCCGAAAATTCCTTCCTGTTTGGCCAGCATCTATCATGTTGCAATCGTCACATTCAGTTTTACATATTCCTGATATATTTAACGGTTCTGTTCTGTGCATGCTGTGTCTCATAATACTTTCAATACTGTTTTCGGTGTGAAATCTAATTTCTTACGTTTAAAAGATTCGGCTATTTTGTTTGAAATGTTACCATAATATGAGAGAATTGCGAAATTAGTTTTCTGTTTAGCCATTTCTCTCTCTAGAGCAATGTCATGGTGCTGCCTTTTTCTAAATTTTCAGTTTTTCTTTGTACATTTCTTTAATCGTTTGTGGTTCAAAATCGTTCACTTTGACTAAATTTTCGGGGATGGCTGTTTCTTTATAAATTTCTTCTTCATAAAGCTGAAGAGTTGTCATTCTTCATAACAAACACTGCTCGACAACTGCTAAGGAACAACTGATGCTTGCTAAGAAACAACTGCTAATTGCTACGAAACATCCAACAATTGCTACCGAACACCTGACCAATGACAGTAAAAGAAAATATAGAGGGAGGAACGTGTTAACTCTAGTGAAGGCTGTGCGCGATCGCTCCCTATGCTTTCGACTGTTCATATAGTACGGTGTTTGACGAAATTTATTGTGGAACCGATTAGTGCGACATGTCTGCAAGTCATCATTTGAGTGCTTACGATCGTGGACGACCAATTGGACGGCTCGAAACCGGTCAAATTATTGTGGCCACAGTAATTGGCGTGTCCAAAAGTGTCACTTCATGATTTGAAAAGGCCGCTGAAGGCGGAAGTGCTATGCCAAAGCATGCTCGTGGTCATGGACGGACCACTACACCAAAAGAGGATCGATTCGTAGCCCTAGTGGCGAAAAGGAACAGACTCTCACTCCTAGACAGATCGCTGCAGACCTTGCAACCGCTACCGTTACACGTGTCTCATCCAAAACCATTTCGCGGCAGTTAAATAAAGCTGGTTTGTATGCTCAGAAGCCTGTTAAATGCATCCCACTTCAACCAAGTCATCGTCGAGAATGATCGTTGGTGTAGGGAGCATGTTAGTTGGAGTCAGCAACAGTGATCCATAATGATGTTCTCTGATTAATGCAATGTGGCAATTGATTGTGGCCACCAGTTAGTGTGGAGAAAGAATGGAGCACGTTACACACTACAGAATGTTCATGAACGTCATAGTTATGACCTAGGCGTTATGGTATGAGCAGGCATTATGCACAGTGCCCGAACACCGCTGCATATCTTTGTGTTAGAGACAGTTACAGCACAGTGGAATTGCAGGGAGATTATTCCGAATTATGTCCGTCTGTTTAGGGATGCGGAAGGTCCTGACTTTCTGTTGCTGGATGACAATGACTTTCCACAAAGGACCGCTGGGGTGTCGGATACACTGGAAAGTAAAGATACTGAACGTATGGAATTGCCTGCGTACTCCCCGGACATAAATCCTATAGAGAATGCCTGTGATGGTCTTGGCGGAAATATTCCTCTTCGTCCGCACCTCGTGGTCGTACGGTAGCGTTCTCGCTTCCCGCGCCTGGGTTCCCGTGTTCGATTCCCGGCGGGGTCAGGGAAATTCTCTGCCTCGTGCTGACTGGGTGTTGTGTGATGTCCTTAGGTTAGTTAGGTTCAAGTAGTTCTAAGTTCTAGGGGACTGATGACCATAGCTGTTAAGTCCCATAGTGCTCAGAGCCATTTGAACCATTTTTTTTTATTCCTCTTCAAACACCGCTTCCCCGAACCGTGCAGGAACTGAAAAACGCATCGGGAGAGGAGTGGGACAATCCAAGGACTCCTCATTCACGTAGTTCATTACATAGATGCATTTAATATGTGATACAGACAGACGTAGTGACTGAAAAGCCGTACGGACGTACAGAGGAAAGCTTTTTTAAAAGGTACCCAGTAGAAACTGAATACGAAGCGTCTGATAGAGTCCTACCTAAATGTTTCGTGGTACAACTACATCAGGGATTTATGAGGGAATGTGGCAAGATTTTATGCGGCGCTGTAATATATGTATTACGACTGGCAGTTGCCACTTTGAACGGTTGCTATTAGCTTACATTGTTGCTATAAGGTGTAAGTTGTTTGTGTCAATAAATACTCGTAACTAAATGTCCATTACTGACTAAGAGTTTCTTATCATTAGAAACTGAAACACACCGTATTAATGTCCTAGAATAATATTTATTGTCTTGCGGCTTTCTATGCTATCATCATAAAACTTAAGACTGAACAGACAGTCCAGTGTGTGTGTGTGTGTGTGTGTGTGTGTGTGTGTGTGTGTGTGTGTGGGGGCGCGCGCGCGCGCTGTTACCAGATGACGGCACAGAAAGCCGGAAACCGATTTACAAAATATAAACTAAATATTATAATGGAAAATTAGTACTATATGCTTCAGTTTTTAATACGTCTATATTGCTCCAAGTACCTGTGCAATAGTCCATAAATTTTATCAAAATATTCGCTTTGCGATCCTGTCCCATCTGAATAATTTTGGTCGTAAAAGTTTGGGCTATCCTGAGTATAGAAGAAATGTGCAGGCGGTGGACAGCTTCAATAGTGAAAAATTCATTCAACGGAGCAGTTCGATACGGACGGGCATTATCGTCGAAAAGGAGGAAGACCTAACGTACTGTATCTTTGCAGTGTTGCGCATGTGATTAAGTGCCTCATCTTCGTACCTATAAGCATTAGCATCATTTTCCGTCCATGAACGAAGCCACCAAGTTCCGTACCACCATCCAGCATGATGCTTCCCATCGCCAGGACACACCACCACCGCGACTATTACTTTCCCTCCAGGCGGCTGTACGAAGGAAGTCATTCTACAAGCCGAAACGGCATTTTTCGTATGAGAATACATTCCTCCATTTGTTAATGGTCTGGGTTCCAGTTTCTGCTACACAATTTCCCGGGCAACAGAACCTCCTGAGTCAAGTGTCAGCTTTCCAGGTACTGTAGTCAGTGGCGGATTTACATATAGGCCCACTAGGCACGGGCCTAGGGGCGGTACCTTAAGGGGGCGGCATTTTTTGCTCTGTACTCATTTTAACCTTTTACGTTATAAAATAACTGCGCTTACAAACGACAAATATTTTTAATATTTTAAACAACATGCTAGTTTAAATAAGCCTTAAGAAGTAAGCTGTCAGGACGGCAATCTACAATACAATGTTTGAAACGTTATTATTCTGAGAATGTTATCGGCTTCTACTTAACCCTACCATATTTTCCCCGTGAAAATACCAGGACCCCTGAAAAGCTGTGATAAACTAATCGGCAGTTTCTTAAATACTGTAACATGTGTGGGCCTCAGTATGTAAAACCCGACTCTACTTAAATTCCTTATAGAAATTACGGGGAAGTATCAATACAGCCCTCCATTACTGTAATTAATGTGAAAACTCTGTGATCTTCAATATCTGAGCTTTGATCTAATGACACCCGTTTAACAAAACATGTTGATACTGGAAATGTTTTACATTTTTAAACACATGTTTATACGAAAAGAACATAAGTGGAACATCTAATAATGTGTGAAATACACTTCACAATATTTAAAAAAAATTATTTATTTATTTACTTAGTTACTTTTTCTGGCGAAAAAAGAAGAAGAAACCAAATTTCGTTTGTCTCATTTATTGCGTTGCAGCCTGCACAATATCCAAGTTCCCACTCTGTGCAACCGTATAGTACGTGGCATTGCAATTTTATATTAAACTTCTTACCTAAGCTTTTTTTCATCGAGGCAAGGTTATTTTTATTTCATGTTGGAACAAAAGGTGCATTTGCGTGTAAACATAACAGCAGTGTTCACACAAATGGCAACACACCATATCAACTGCCAACAAGACTACTTAAACTTTGTAGTCTGTCTTCTCTGCCCACAGAAACCGCTAAAATGTTATAAGAATAAGTGGGATAAGGGTCGATACAGCACACCACACTGCAAAAAACTGCAAAAACTATTTGCTTTTTAATTAGAAAGTCAGTGTCAAGAATATTCAGAACATATTTGCGTCCCAGCTAAAATTCCGGCGACGCGGGAAACAGATGTCAAAAAAGAGACTGCCCCGTTTTCTTACGAGACGAATTCCAGCCAGCAGGTATGCTTCTGCTGTTCACTGACTACAGAGAAACAGGCGACAATGAAATTAAATTATTCTGGATTGTCGTTCTCTCATCGCACAGTCAGTTCATCGCTTCGTGTTTAAAGTTAGCTTGGTGCTCGTGTGCCGTGTTTAAATCAAAAAGCTTTGTGCTCATGTGCGGTGTAGTACGATTGGAACTGGATACAGTCTTACTTTCTTTCCTTTTACAATTTTTTTTCTTTTGTTGTGACTGTTGGTTGACAATTTTGTAAGTGCCTTAACATGAATTATAGTGAAAAAAGCAAATGTGCAAAATTAAGTGGGGCGGCATTTCGGAAAGTAGTACGGATGATATTTCTGGCACTGCAGCTGTTGTAAAAGAAGTAAATACATACGAAACAAAAGTTGCAAATGAAGGAAGCTTATAAGTCGTGGACTTCCCCTACGTGGACACGTTGAAAGATTCCATTCATTACATAATGGCCAATTTATGATGTCTCTTGAACTTATAGCTGAGTTTGATCCTTTTCTCGCAGAGCACATTGAACGATATGGAAATTCAAGGCAGGTAAGTACAAGTTATCTTTCTTCAACAATTTGTGATGAAATAATAGAGCTTCCTTCTGAACGAATAAAAAGAATTATCGTAAGTGAAATAAAACAGGCCAAATATTTCTCTATAACAGCAGATTGAGTCTCAATGTAGACAAGTGTAATGTACTGCGAATACATAGAAAGATAGTTCCCTTATAATTTAACTACAAAATAGCAGGTCAGCAACTGGAAGCAGTTAATTCCATAAATTATCTGGGAGTACGCATTAGGAGTGATTTAAAACGGAATGATCATATAAAGTTGAGCGTCGGTAAAGCAGATGCCAGACTGAGATTCATTGGAAGAATCCTAAGGAAATGCAATCTGAAAACAAAGGAAGTAGGTTACAGTACTCTTGATCGCCCACTGCTTGAATACTGCTCAACAGTGTGGGATCCGTACCAGATAGGATTGATAGAAGAGATAGAGAAGATCCAACGGAGAGCAGCGCGCTTCGTTACAGGATCATTTAATAATAGCCAAAGCGTTACGGAGATGATAGATAAACTCCAGTGGAAGACTCTGCAGGAGAGACGCTCAGTAGCTCGGTACGGGCTTTTGTTAAAGTTTCGAGAACATACCTTCACCGAAGAGTCAAGCAGTATATTGCTTCCTCCTACGTATATCTCGCGAAGAGACCATGAGGATAATATCAGAGAGATTAGAGCCCACACAGAAGCATACCGACAATCCTTCTTTCCACGAACAATACGAGACTGGAATAGAAGGGAGAACCGATAGAGGTACTCAGGGTACCCTCCGCCACACACCGTCAGGTGGCTTGCGGAGTATGGATGTAGATGTAGATGTAGATGTAGATGTAGATTATACTGCGGACATTTCACATATTGATCAGTTATTTTTCGTATTAAGATATGTAGACGAGAATGGTGAACCTGTTGAACGTTTCCTTCTGTTTTCACCAAACCCAGGCCACAAGTATGAAAACTTAGCTGAGGCCGTACTAAAAGTTCTGTCTACAAATTCCATTGATATTACTGACTGTAGGGGCTAGCCATATGACAACGGAAACAACATGCCAGAAAAATACACTGGTTGGCAGGTACGCATTAAAGAACGAAATCAGAAAGCGCATTATATGCCTTGTGCAGCACATTCTTTGAATTTAGTAGGCACTAGTGCTGCAAGCTGTTGTTGGAAAGGCCGGCCGGTGTGGCCGTGCGGTTCTAGGCGCTTCAGTCTGGAACCGCGTGACCGCTACGGTCGCAGGTTCGAATTCTGCCTCGGTCATGGATGTGTGTGATATCCTTATTTTAAGTAGTTCTAAGATCTAGGGGACTGATGACCACAGATGTTAAGTCCCATAGTGCTCAGAGCCATTTGAACCATTTATTGTCGGAAAGCAACTTCATTTTTCAATGTAGTGCAAACCCTTTAAAATTTTTTCTCTGCTTCTACACAGCGCTGGGATAAACTTCTTTCTGTCATGAAACCAGGAAGCAAAACGGTAATAAGTTTATCAAAAATACGTTGGTCAGCAAGAGAGGAAGCGTGTGCAAGTCTATAAAAAAACTGGGAGCGTGTTATCAATGCCCTCACACATATTGCTAATAATTCGTTTGGAAAATCACTTGTGCGAAATGAGGCTTCAGCTTTATTGAATCAGCTCAGCAGACTAGAAACAGTATTCATGACGACAGTTTAGAAGGACATACTCCAGAGATTTAATAGTGTAAATCTGAAACTGCAAAGTGTAAATATTGATACTAAAATAGTGCATGAATTATATGGATCATTTGTAGAATTTATTGCATCTATTCGTGGCATATTCGACTATTATGAAAATAAATGCATGGAGATTGTGACTGATATAGACTATGAGTGCACCTGTAAAAGATAACGAAAACGCGAACTTCATTATGACGAAGAAGCGGGGTCTGAAGAAGTTTTTCTGACGGGAAGGGAAAAATTTAGAGTCGAAACATTTCTGCCAGTACTCGAAAACTTGTACGCCGAATTAGTGAGGAGGAAGGAAAGCTATAGAACACTGTTGGACTCCTCCACAGTTTTCAGTAACCTTAAGAACAGTTCACCTGACGATATTTCTGAACGTGCAGCAAAACTCCAAGCGTCACAGGACACAGATTTAGAGCCTTCCTTCCTCAGTGAATGTGTACGTTTCGCGGAACTTTAGATATCTTCTGAGATTAGTGATATACCAGTCGAAATGAGTAAATTTTTACGAAAAGAGAGGTTACAGTTCGTGTTTCCAAGTGTTGACATTGCTCTTAGGATATTTCTATGTCTCGTACTTACAAATTGTTCAGCAGAAGAGCTCTTAAAAGACTTAAATCGTACTTACGTTCTACGTTGTATGAGGAGAGATTGAACGCCTTGTCCATTTTTCACATTGAAACCGACGTCCTAACTGATAACCGTCTGAACTATGAAGATATGATCAACGAGTTTTATGCTGTCAAATGCAGACGCAAACTTTGCTGGCTGGTGAGTTTGTTTATTTCTTCATATTGGTTTTAAAAGTTTGAGATTATAATGTGATTTTTATTATAACTTAGAGCACATTCAGTGGTTTTACAAACTACGTATTACCTGTTTATTTTACAATTGCTGATGGCAGAACGCGGAACTAAACCTCGTTTACGTGCAGACGTGACCGAAGGCGCCCGACAATACTAAACAATACCCGTATGACCCAGGCCGCTCGACGCTGTACAGTCAAGTCATACTGATACGATAATATACTACAACTGATGTGTATTCTTGGCGTCTGTTGAATTGTATAGCTACGCGGAAATATACGTTATCGGAGAGTACGCTGAGATGAAAAAATGTTAATAAATTACGTAGGTCAGTTCTGTCGATAAATAAGTAAAATCTTTGCTAATACCATTAGAAAGAGCTATGGTGAGAGCAGTAGCTGCACTGCAAAACTGTTCAGACCTTACATGGATTAAAGGTACTGTGTACACTAAATTATGCGGTATCTAGCTGCACAGACCCTAAAGCTTTACACGTTAACTGTTAGATTATAAAACAAATATGCTTTTTCCACACTAGTCCGTAAAATTATGTAATAGCAAATCCAGTTCTGTGTTAGTTCGTCTGTATTTAGTTATTAGTTCGTGCACCTAAATCTCTATTTCAGTTTCATTTCTTACGCTTTCCTATAGATTCACGTATTAATACCGAACTTGTTTTTTTTTTTTTTAATCTGCTACACATTCAAGTTATTATATCGTAAAACGATAGTTTAATTTTAATTTTGAACGCATCTCTGTAAAAGTACGTATTAATTTCTAATGTATGACACGTCGTTTCAATCGTTAGATCGTAACACAACTATTTATTTTCATTTTCAACGGTTTCGTGTAAAAGAACATATTAAAATTGAATGTATAACAAAAATTCGTTGTCTCCTACACGTTCTGTTGAATTTTTAGGCCATAAAAGAATTATTTTCCTTGTGTTTGTTTCTGTTGTCTTTCGGCAGAAGAAAGTGTTAAAACAATGCAGTTGTAAGCGTGTTTTATCCGCTGCCGTACACCAAGTACAGTTCAGGAACCATATTACATTTTGATTGAGCGCGGCGACTAGACCGCTGACGCGTCCTTCAGAACAACGAATAGCAGAGTACGCAAACAGCTCACAGCGCTCCCACCCAAAACGGCAGTTGTGAAGTGATAGGGTAATAGTTGTTATTTAAAATCGTTTTTTTTGGGGGGGAGGGCGCATATAATATGGTGAGCCTAGGGGTGCAAAATTTTTAAATCCGCCACTGACCGTAGTTGCCTGCAGACATCGTTGATTTCATCGTGCAGTTAAGAGCAAACGTCTGTCCTGTTGTACTTTATGATTTCGTTTGTTTCGGAACGTTCGAAGTCATAAAAAGTGGCATAATACGACGCATTCAACGTCTTTCTGCTGTCTATGTCTGAAGCTGCTTTGTGTCCACTAATTCTCTCTTAGGAAACAATGTCAAAATTGCATGTTTGTCAAATTACATTGTAAAATTCACCAATATATGTAACCAAGGTGATTTTTGCGTCAACAGGCTTTGTATTTCTTCTATTATCATTAGGAGCAATACGCGATTAAGTTCGACGAAAGGAATTGCGTCGATGGGTAATTGCTCATTTATTCATACTGTCCATTGATGAAGCTACTTTGGCACATGTCTGCATCAACATTTCCCTTTGAAAGACTCCATAAAACTAATCAACGACAAGTTGAGCCCTGAGCCAACACAGTTTTTAGACACGTACTGACATCGACCCGTTTTATTTTCAGTTGACAATACTATGAGCAGAGTGCTGATGTACCCATGGGCAGTCCACTCTCTTTGTAGCAAATTTCTTCATGGAGCATTTCCAGGACAGAGCACTGGAAACCGCTGAACTAAAACATGTTTGTTTCTTTCGGTATGACACATTTATCATCTGGCCACACGGACCCCAAACACAACAGAAATTCCTCTAACATCTGAATTCCATCCATGAAAATATCAGATTTCCTTGGAAATAGGAAAAGAGGCAAACTTTCTTTTCTCGACGTCCTGCTTCAGCATAGGCCCGGCTGCTCGCTTGGCAACCGGATACGCTGAAAGCAAACCCATACGGATTTGCACTACTGGCCATTAAAATTGCTACACCACGAAGAAATGCAGATGATAAACGGGTATTCATCGGACAAATACATTATACTAGAACTGACACGTGATTACATTTTCACGCAATTTGGCTGCATGGATCCTGAGAAACCAGTACCCAGAACAACCACTTCTGGCCGTAATATGGCCCTGATACGCCTGGGCATTGAGTCAAACAGAGCTTGGATGGCGTGTACAGGTACAGCTGCCCATGCAGCTTCAACACGATACCACAGCTCATCAAGAGTAGTGACTGCCGTATTGTGACGAGCCAGTTGCTCGGCCACCATTGACCAGACGTTTTCAATTGGTGAGAGATCTGGAGAATGAGTTGGCCAGGACAGCAGTCGAACATTTTCTGTATCCAGAAAGGCCCGTACAGGACCTGCAACATGCGGTCGTGCATTATCCTGCTGAAATCTACGGTTTTGCGGGGATCGAATGAAGGGTAGAGCCATGGGTCGTAACATATCTGAAATGTAACGTCCACTGCTCAAAGTGCCGTCAATGCGAACAAGAGGTGACCGAGACGTGTAACCAATGGTACCCCATACTATCGCGCCGGGTGATACGCCAGTATGGCGATGACGAATACACGCTTCCAATGTGCGTTCACCGCGATGTCGCCAAACACGGATGCGACCATCATGATGCTGTAAACAGAACCTGGATTCATCCGAAAAAATGACGTTTTGCCATTCGTGCACCCCGGTTCGTCGTTGAGTACACCATCGCAGGCGCTTCTGTCTATGATGTAGCGTCAAGGGTAACCGCAGCCATGGTTTCCGAGCTGATAGTCCATGCTGCTGCAAACGTCGTCCAACTGTTCGTGCAGATGGTTGTTGTCTTGCAAACGTCCCCGTCTGTTGACTCAGGGATCGAGATGTGGCTGCACGACCCGTTACAGCCATGCGGATAAGAGGCCTGCTAGTGATGCGAGGCCGTTGGGATCCAGCACGGCATTCCTTATTACCCTCCTGAACCCACCGATTCCATATTCAGCTAACAGTCATTGGATCTCGACCAACACGAGGAGCAATGTTGCGATACGATAAACCGCAATCGCGATAGGCTACAATCCGACCTTTATCAAAGTCGGAAACGTGATTGTACGCATTTCTCCTCCTTACACGAGGCATCACAACGTTTTTCCAGGCAACGCCGGTCAACTGCTGTTTGTGTATGAGAAATCAGTTGGAAACTTTCCTCATGTCAGCACGTTGTAGGTGTCGCCAACGGCGCCAGCCTTATGTGAATGCTTTGAAAAGCTAATCATTTGCATATCACAGCATCTTCTTTCTGTCGGTTAAATTTCGCGTCTGTAGCACGTCGTCTTTGTGGTGTAGCAATTTTAATGGCTAGTAGTGTACCTTAGTGTAATAAAAATCATTAATGTGATTTGCTTAAATTGTTGTTCAGCTATCCGAGAAAGCAGCGTCTTAGGCACCCAGCGTCTGCTGCCGCTAACAACCCTGTAAAAGACAATATCATGCGTTGCGAAGAGATACTTGCGGCCTTCCTTCGGTGCCTGATGCTGTGGAGGGTGGAGCAGGTGGAACAGTGTCCGAAGGCGGCGGCCGTGAAGCCATTCCGCCGGCGATGGTCCATTTCGCGGGTGAAAAAAAAAAAAAAGTTCAAATGTCTCTGAGCACTATGGGACTTAACATCTGAGGTCATCAGTCACGTAGAACTTAGGGCTACTTAAACCTAACTAACCTAAGGGCATCGGGCATCACACACATCCATGCCCGAGGCAGGATTCGAACCTGCGACCGTAGCAGTCGCACGGTTCCAGAGAGAAGCGCCTAGAACCGCTGGGTCACACCGGCCGGCATCTCGTGGGTGCGAACGATAGGAGGCGAGAAACAGTTGCAATGGTTATCCCTGGTATGTGCGGAGCGAAGTTTGGCCATCTGCTGCTTGAAGGTTCTGACAAAACTTTCCGCGTCAGCCGGTCTTTGTGGCCGAGCGGTTCTAGGCGCTTCAGTCTGAAACTGCGCGACCGCTATGGTCGGAGGTTCGAATCCTGCCTCGGGCATGGATGTGTGTGATGTCCTTAGGTTAGTTAGGTTGAATTAGTTCAAAGTTCTAGGGGACTGATGACCTCAGATGTTAAGTCCCATAGTGCTCAGAGCCATTTGAACCATTTGAACCGTTCCGCTTCGCCATTTGACTGGGGACGGAACGTTGCACTAGTTAGGTGCTGTATGCCATTGCGTTCACAGAATGTTTCAAATTCATTTGACGTGAACGGTGATCCGTTGTCTGACACTACAACTTCAGGTATACCTTTGAAGCAAAAAATAGAGGACATCACACAGGGCATACTCCATTTCAGAGGAACGTAGTCTGATGGCAGAACTGTGCCACCTGCAATCCGTTTTCTGCGAGAACGGGTACAGCAACCGACAGATTCAGACGGCCCTGCGACCCAAGGTCTCCGAAAACGACACGGAGGACAGGAACTAAGACGATAGGAAGACCGCTTTAGTACTGTTTGCTGGCAATGAATCGTGAAAAATAGGAAAAACTGCTACGAAAACACCACATAATGCCAGTTTTCCGCTCACCAGCCAAAATACAAGCTGTAGTAGGGACAGTGAAAGACGACCCAGGTCTTAAAAAAAGCGGGAGTGCACCAAGTTCCGTGTGAACGCGGAAAAGCTTCTTCAGATCTACAGAGTTCTGTACTCTATGGATCTGAAGATGGCAGCTTAGTCCTGTTGAAACTAGTAATCCAGTGTACATACGGACGGACAAGGCAATAAAAAACTTCATATCAGAAGCTGTCTTTACATCTTTATCTTTGCTGTGGACATGGACTTGCGTTAATCCGAATTTAAAGAGAACTTACATTTATTACTGCAAGTGAAAACTGTGGCTAAGTCTTTCTGTATTTCGTTACGATCTTCCAACGACGACAGTTACCTGCAGACGACAGCATCGGCAGCCAACATCCTATTAGTCCTACTGATGCTATCTGATAAATCGATTATATATATTGAGAACATTATCATATGTTAGTATGTACACTATTTACATTTTTAACGTGATCACCTGGAAACATCTGCCATTCGTGATTTGACATTAAGGTATCCTATTCTGCATTAGTATTCTTAACGTGTACTAGTAGTCTACACACATCTAATCTATGTTTCTATTCGATGTTTAATGTAGGATTACTTTAAGCTTCGGAAAGATGTCCATTCAATTCATTCCTCACAACGCTTCCATTGCTATCGTCCTGAATACCATTCGATTGCACGAGAGCAATGCCTCCTAGTGCCGCGTATGACTATTTTTCTCTACATCAATTGAATATAATTGTCGACTATGCATTGATTGTTCTGTTCGAACCAACTATCGCACACAACTGTCTGCTCTTGTATAGGAACTCAGTAGCAGGTCAGCGGCAGAACAATCCGCCGAAAGGAGATACGGCGGGTTTCATGGTTGCATTGCTGCCTAAAGGTCACTGGTCACAAGAAGAAATGCGCAACGTCGCTTAAATTCGTGAAAAACGCTGACATTTGTCCGTGAAGCAGTGAAAGAGGGTTTTATGTAGCGACGAGTCACAGGATAAGATGTGGCGCTAACGTAAGATCTACGTGTAAGGAATTTGTGGATGCTTTGCCTCTTTCCCCCGATTTGAGGAAGGTTCAGTACTTTTGGTCGATGGCAAATGGAACACAGAGGTGTATGAAATCATTTGAGGCATTTTTTTTACTTTTCCTGTTGTGGGAAAAGTTTGGACCTGGATACTGTGACTGTTCGCATGATAATGCTCACGCCCACAAATCGAGAACCGTTGCGTTGTGTCTGGGTGAGAATCAGTTCGATTCACTGGACTGGTCTGTCCAAAGTCCCGCCCCAAATCCCAGCAAATATTTGGGATGCAGCAGAGCGTCATTTGCATTCCAGACCATTTTCTCGAAACTTAACAACAGTTAATATTATGAATGTCGTGCTCCAATGTAAGTAAATAATTCATAAATAAACTCATTACAGTCTACCATACCTGCTAATTGTTTCATTTCACTACCGGTGCAACATAGCACTGTTAAAATACAAAACAGGTACAAATGTAAATGCTTGGCACGTGAACTGGAAGCCATGTCATTATTTCCCCTCACTTCCTGTCGCTACATTGCAACATGAAACTGTTTTCTTCAGAGACTTGTTCAATAATGGTATCACATCCGTTATTCTTAACGAGGAATATGCTAATAAGGTCGATTGTAAAAAGCAAATTTTTTGATGCACAGAGCTACTGCATTTTTTGGCATGACAACCTACTTCACTATACTCTCCCATGTGTCATACGTTTGGAGATAGGGTGTAATCCTATTGTGTATGCGATAAGTAAATTTTGTAAAGTGTTACACAATTGCAATCGTGGCCGGTTGTTTCATAATTGCATTACTTGCATATGTAGATACACACTTTTTATCATCGATGTATTTATAGATCATTTATGTATACGAGTTATTTTATGTAGATCAGTTGTATTTTAATGGCTTTATAGGTGTTTTACGGTAAGTGCCAGAAGGTCAACATATCACCCAACAAGATTTGCCGTTATAGCAACATGAAAATATCAGTCGTGATTGAGTTATCTGTTACAGTTATTTTTAGGTTTTACGTTTTTGACGAGCATCAACGTGTCAGTGGCTCAGTGCTACCGGTGCCGTAACTCAGCACGTTCGGTCAGGGGGCTCGCCATTCTCTGGAGGAAAAAAAGCGTTAAAGTGTTAAAGTGCCAGACTGCAAATCCAAAGATCACCGGTTCGATTGACGGTCACTGTTAGGTTTTTAATGTCACTTATCATATATTTGACCTCTGGCAAAACCTGTTAATATGAAAAATGCTGAGATACACCGCCGTTTGGAGTCCTCGCTATACCGGCTGGTAAGTCAGTCCAGAAGTCGAAGGAAGGTAATGCCGTACGACCTCCAATAGGATCATGTCTAGCAAACTACTGTGATGTTCAAATCAATCTTCGGGTTGATGACAACTTTACTTTAAAAGGATCTACCTGCCCTCGAATTCCACTGCAGATATAGCTGCATCGACGGACGAAATAATCAAATGTCATTTTTACTAAAACTTTTTAATATTTTCTTTGTTCTAGAACGATGAATCAACGGCTCGCCAGTAACCATAAAACATTTAAGAACAGCGTAAAGAATTTAATGGTGACCAACTCATTCTACTCCAGTGATGACTTTCTTATTAGGACTAATTAATGTACTTATTATTAATTATATCACATAACGTGACTGCTCACTCCGGCAAGCCTTCAATACAGTAATGCAATCCTTACAAATAAGCCTTGTAAACTGTTTTTGTTGTTAAGGATACTTGGCTGCGTAGTTTTTCAGTTATCTTATGTACAGGGTGTACATAAAGTTCGGGAACACTTTCTATTCTTTATTGCACAAGAACCAAACATTGTACAGATACCATACATTGTCATTTTTAAGTTTGTTTTCATGTGTATTGGCACAGCGTAGTTTGGTAATTTGCCAATAGTCAGTGCTAGTCGCAAACATGTCGAGTTCAGGTGCGGAGCGAGCTTTCTGTGTATTGGAGTTCGACAAAAACAAGTGTGCTACAGCTGTTCAACGGATGTTTAGAACGAAGTAAGGTAAGAATCCACCAACAAGGAAGCCCATTTACCACTGGCACAACAAATTCGTTACGACGGGTTGCTTGTGCCCGGTAAAGAGAAGCGGACGTCCCAGTCTGAGTGAAGTGAATGTGGAGCGCGTGCGAGAGACATTCATAAGGAGTCCAAAGAAATCGGTGCGTCGTGCATCCCGTGAAATCCAAATGGCTCCAATGACAGTGTGGAAAGTCCTGCGACAGAAGCTGTCTATGAAACCATTCAAATTGGAGCTAGTGCAGAAGCTCAATGACGATGACAAAGACAAGCGTTTTGAGTGTTGTTCGCCGTTTCAACAATTGAATAAGGATGGGGACGGCACTGTTGATCTCTTAATTTATAGCGACGAAGCCACTTTTCACATTAATGGGAAAGTAAACAGGCATAATTGTCGAATCTGGGGTACAAAGCATCGACACGAACACGTTGAATTTAAACATAATTCCCCAAAAGTAAATATTCTTTTATGCCTTGTCACGTCGAAAACTGTACGGGCCATTCTTCTTCGCCGAGAGCACTGTCACTGGATATTCCTTCTTGGACATGTTGCAGCAATGGGTGATGCCTCAAATGCAATTGGACTCTCCGTTCATCTTTCAGCAGGATGGGGCTTCACTCCATTTTCATGGTGAAGTTCGTGGGTACCTGAACAAGGAGCTGCCGCATCGATGGATCGGCCGTGCTACAGAAGCGGACAGCTGCTTCATGAAATGGCCTCGCCGATCACCAGATCTCACTCCGTGTGACCTTTTTCTGTGGGAACACATTAAAGATCTGGTGTATGTACCGCCTCTACCACGTGATATAGCAGAGCTCCGGGAGAGAATACGGGCACGGTCGACAATGCCATGCTGGGACGGGTATGGCAGGAATTCGAATACCGTTTTGACGTCTGCCGTGTCACTCATGGTTCGCATATCGAATGTTTGTAAAAAAAAAAAAAAAAAAAAAAAAAAACTTTCAGAGTTTCCTTTCAAACTGCAATATATATGAAATCAGTACAATGTTTAGTTCTTGTGCAATAAATGATTGAAAGTGTTCCCTGACTTTATGTACAACCTGTATTTGGTATGTGTACATTGAAATGTTTGTGCTAAGCTTTTTAATTAATATATAAATGAATAAATATAAATTTTGTCTTATTTCGAATCCTTGTAGACCATATAACTTAGGACACGTGGAAGGAATAATAATATATAAGTTATTTTGTAAACATGCATTATTTAATTTTGTTTTTATGAAATGTTCCACATCTTCGATGATCTTCTCACTATAGGTTTGTGGAACGAACATCGTATCTAATGCGATAAACTCTTGCACCACACCATTGCGAATGTTACTGGTAAGTAAGAATTTCACGCCAACTTGTGCGGTCACATAATGTTACTACTTACGCCTTTTTTTATTGCAACCTATGATCATAATTTGTACACTATAAGATTGCAATGTATCACAATTACAATTGTATTTAATGTCCACTGTATGTTGGATACCTGAAGATGTTAGTGTTGTGGTAACAGATACTAGAATAAAACTGCAGTATCTATAGCATGTGCGGTGGACCGGAAGTAGTTAATTTACAAGTTAATTTTAAGTTATTTCAATAATTATCTTCTTGATCTCTGGATGACAATTGAGGAAATTATTCTCTATTGGAAACACTGCAACAGCATTTAGCCTTTCAGAATTCATGATGCTACATATAAAAGTTTTTATTCTTTTCATTGTCGAGAAGCAGCGTTCTGCCTCTGATGTAGTCATGGAAACTGTCAAGAGGATTTTTACAGTTTCTTAATGTCACTAAGAGTATCGCTAGATCATTTTCCAAGATAAATTTCAGGAGCTCATTTAATTTACAGTATTCATGAATAACTGACCCACAATACATTGTTTTTTAGTCAGTTTCAAGCTTTCTTTGTCAACCATGAGACTTGCATCAGTGGTGAGCATTATATCTTGTGTAGGATGTTGATTCTTTAAACTACTGAAGCATTTCTTGTTGAACAATGTAGGAGCTAGTAAGTATTTGGTGGAAGAATATCTGTCCGTTACATCAACAAAAATAAAGTCTCACACTTTTTGAACTTCTGTCATGAATGTCTATCAAGAATTCTCACAGTATTTTGAGACTCTTAATTAAAAAAAACAGCTTTTAAATTAGCTTTAAACACACTAATTTCTTGATATTGCACTTGGTTGTAAATTATTTCAACATAAGGCAAAAATGTGATGAGAAAGCTCTCACCAAAACTTGAAATTATCATCAATCAGTTATTTTAAAACTTTTGTTACTCCTTCATTGGTTGATCTGCGTTTGATATTGACTGAATTTCAGTAAGGCAGATTTTTAAAGGTTGTAGATTTTCGTGAACTCTGTTTATGGTCCGTGTGTTGAAGTATCACCTTGTAGAGCGTGGATGTAGACTGCTGAAATCCATATGTTTCTTGATAATGGACACATGTTGCGGTGATATTGAGAAGAATGTTGGAATAGTGAGAATAAAAAGAGAAAAATAGTCTTGTGTTTCGTGTAATACTTGCTGCATTTCTCATTATTAAATTAAGTTGTTGTGCACTGCAGTAAATGATATGCGTATTACGATAAACTGCTTTTATTGTTGCTTGAACTGCTACTTTTTTTGCCTGCGTGACATTTGCACCATCAAAGTTCAGAGTTGTCGTATCAGTTTTTATTCATTTCCTTCAAGGATAATGTCCAGTTGTTCTAAAATACGTATCAACGTACCATTAGTACTTTGATTTCCTCCCCCCTCTCGCGAAGAAAATGCTCAAATATTTCTCAGTTCATTGCGTACCGTAGAAAAAGGACAATTGGAGTCTGTCATCATCCGTGACAGCTACAGAACAAGCTTTTCTAATTACCATTCTTATTTCCTAATTTTATATTTGTAGCAGGCACTCAACTATGTCATTCTGAATGGTCTCAGAAACAACTTTGAAGACTGCACTGGTTTCTAAATGATTCTTCAAAAGTGAAACTTACATGGACGCTAAATTTACTAATCCTCTACATATGCCCACATTTACTAAATCATCTTCTTCATCCTGTCCAAGCAAGGGAGTTTGAGTTTCCACGAGGGAAAATGCAGTTTATTATTTTGGACAAAATTTCACTGTTATTTTTAACCTTTGTGCTTATTATGCTCTTTGATTGGAAGTCTTCATGCCTCGCTAAGTTTCTCCCTAATAGTTAAGGATGCTAAAAGTGACACAGAAGCTACATTATCATTGTGCTTCTTTGACTTCTTACGTTTCCTTTCTCCTTCCATTTCGTTTATGTTTCTAAAACCATCTTTTTAT
Organism: Schistocerca piceifrons; assembly: GCF_021461385.2. NCBI lineage: Eukaryota > Metazoa > Arthropoda > Insecta > Orthoptera > Acrididae > Schistocerca > Schistocerca piceifrons. The sequence continues at coordinate 95,797,869 of NC_060149.1, read as the reverse complement.
CCACGTTATATCACCTCCAAACCGCAAACACGGAAAGCTAATCAGTGCATTTTTTCTTCACTGCCACAAGAAGCCAACTTTTCATTTGGTACCACCCAGAATGAAAGCTACGAATAGTCTTCTTCGTGTTGCTTATGTCTGATTAGTTGTCTGAATATCATGTGTTGAACGAGCTCTCTTCTTAGCTGTAGCTTACTCATGGAGAGACAGCTGTGTAACCTCAAGGTGCTGACGTTCACTTACAATCGAATTCATCTTGGGGATTAAAGTCCGTTCTGTAAAACGAAAGAACGAAAGAGAAAAAGGAGTCAAATAGAATAGCTGGGAGGAGGATAATAACCTAATTTCACATATTACATCGTTTAAGAAAGTGGTAAAGGGTTAACCACACCACATCCAGAGGGAAAAAAAGAAAAAGAAAACTACCCTCCACCGCGACGCCTGGCCAGTTTCGGCTCTGCAGGAGCGGCCGTGCCCCGTCACTCACAGCTCACTACATGCGCATGCGCACAACAGCCAAACACAACGCCGCTGGACCTGTAAAGTGCCCGGTTCCTTGCAAAGGTTCTCGTCTCTTTTTCATAAACTGGGGGATGATTACTGACACTGTGCTTCAGGACTATATATTGTACAAATATAAACAAAGAATTTAAAAGAGGCCTTATTAAAGTTAGCGATGATGTCAAGCACAGCTCCACAGTGCATTTATGCGAGCCGCCACTTCCTGGCGGTAACGAGAATCGAACTGGGTCCTCCGTATGACAGCCATCTACACTGATTATTCGGCATGGACGTGGACTGTGAAAGAGTAATAACAATCTATTTACATGAATGCTTAGTACATCGTTTTAGCGTAGCTTTCAAGAAATTACAGTTAAGAGAAATTTGAAAAGCATTCGTCCGAAATTTGAGAAGTATACGTATCATATATTAAATTTAAGTAATCTAACAGCAACAAATTCTCAGCTTTTTGACGGTATCAAAATATGCACGATTTTTGAGTGCATTCACGATTTTCAGTATTTTAGTTAGCACGACTGTGGACACAGGTCTGTAGACGATGGCTGTAAGAGCGTGGAATTGAAGGGTGCGCAGTTTCTTTCGCTTGTTTCCGTTTACTTTACGGAAGGCAACTTTCTGTTATTTATTTTATCTTAATGGCGGTCTTTCCCTTTCTGACACTGATTTGTTTGGCCCGTGAGAGAGCGCCACGGAGATGCTGAGAAATCTAGACTGGCAGATACTTGAAGATAACTGCAAACTTTCCCGTATAAGCCTACTTACCAAGTTTCAAGAATCAGTATTAAGTGAGGATCTGCTTACATATCGCTCCCGTAGGGGCCTCAAAGGCAAGATAAGACTCACTGTAGCGCGCACAGAGGCGTTTAAGCACTAATTCGTACTTGAATGGAACGGGAAGAAACCCGTAGGGAGTGCCACTTGCGATGTATTTATACATCTACAGCTACGTACATATTCCGCATGCCACCATACGGTGCGTGGCGGAGGGTACCGTGCACCTCTATTAGTCATTTCCTTTCCTGTCCACCCACAAATAGAGTGAGGGAAAAACTACTATCTATATGCTCTAATTTCTCTACTCTATATCTTCGTGGACCTTAAGAGAAATGTGCGGCGGTGGTGGTAGAATCGTTCTGCAGTAGGCTTCTAAGTGCCGGTTCCCTAAATTTTCTCAATAGTGTTTCTTGAAAAGAACGTTGTCATCCCTCCGGGGATTAACATTTGAGTTCCTGAAGCCTCTCCGTAATATTTGCACGTTGTTCGAACCTACCGGTAACTAATATAGCAGCCCTGCCTCTGAATTGCTTCGATGTCTTCCTTTAATCCGACCTGGTGCGGATCCCGAACACTCGAGTAGTAGTCAAGAATGGCTCGCACTAGTGTCCCACAAGAGATCTCGTTTACAAATGAATCAAACTTCCCTAAAAGTCTCACCGAGCGAGGTGGTGCAATGGTTAGCACACTGGACTCGCATTCGGGAGGACGACGGTTCAATCCCGCGTCCGGCCATCCTGCTTTAGGTTTTTCGTGATTTCCCTAATTCACTCCAAGCAAATGCCGGGATGGTTCCTTTGAAAGGGCACGGCCGACTTCCTTCCCCGTCCTTCCCTAATCCAATGAGACCAATGACCTAGCTGTTCGGTCTCTTCTCCCAAACTACTCAACTCAACCCTAAAATTCTCTCAATAAACCGAAGTCGACCACTCACCTTCCCTACTAAGATACTTACATGATCGTTCTATTTCATAACATTTTGCAGTGTTAATGTGTTAAGCAGCACACTACTAATGCTGTATTCGAACATTACAAGCTTGTTTCTCCTAGTCTTCATTAATATGCATATTACTACTATGAGAGCTAACTGCCATTCATCACAGAAACTAGAAAGTTTCTCTAAGTAATCTTGTATCCTCCTACAGTCACTCAACGACTACATCTTCCTTTACACCAAAACGTAATCAACAAACAGCGGCAGATTGCTGCTCACAATGTCCACCAGATCTTTTATATAGCAGCAGAGAATTGCTCCTGTCGGAGCAGAAAAAATGCGAATATGTTCCTGTTCATTTAAAAGACTGACCGAAAATTCGGGGACCAGCAGCCACATTCAAACCTTCATCAGCACCTTTAAAATTTTTAACAAATATCTTTGTGCAAATATAACTGCGCTTTTTTAAATATGAAACTCACCTCAAACTCCCACAAGCTCCCCTACCTGCAACTCACTCACACCCACTGGTCCATCGCAGTAAATGGCTCATACTCATCCACTCCTAGTTGCCCTTTCTCACTCTCATTCAGCCCAACTCAGTGTCATTAACTCTTTGTGTCTGTCTGTCATTGTCTCCTGTGTCACAGCCACAATTCCCTTCGTTCTGTTCTACAATTGAAGTATCCTCTTACTGTTACTGTCTCCCTCTTACTGCTAATGTCTCATTCGTACCTCCCTACTATTGCTGTCTCTTCTCACTGTCACTCTCTCTGTCTCTCTTCCTCTTTGTCATTGTCATATACTCTGTCTCTCAATATCACTGACTCTCACCCACTTCCACTTTTTCATTCTCATTATTCCTTCCTCCCCCCCTCTCCCCCTAGCACTGTTACCTTCAAAAAAATGTTCAAATGTGGGTGAAATCTTATGGGACTTAAATGCTACGGTCATCAGTCCCTAAGCTTACACACTACTTAACCTAAATTATCCTAAGGACAAACACACACACCCATGCCCGAGCGAGGACTCGCACCTCCGCCGGGATCAGCCGCACAGTCCATGATTGCAGCGCCTTTGACCGCTTGGCTAATCCAGACTATCGCCTTCACTGTACTCTCTATTCCTAGTACTGTTCTGTCACTGTCAACTATTTTACACTGTCACTGTGTCTCTCTTTCTCTCACACTACCATTATCTCCTTCGCTCTTACTGTAACACAACCACTGTCTACTATTTTTCAGTGTTTATTACTTTTCCGTCCTTTACCACTTCTTCTCTCTCAGCATAAAAAAGATGGAATGTGATCGTACATCAAAATTTTTTGGAAAATTTTTAAAGGTGCTGAAGAAGGTAGAATGAAGCAGCTGGTACTTACTTTTTCTGTCATACTCTTTTAAAAAACAGAAACATATTCGCATTTTTTGTGCTCCGATAGGAGCATTTTTCCGCTGGCTCCCTTCTTTTCCCTGCTGCAACAGGGCATGTAACTCAAATGAAACGAAATGTACTGGTCAGTAAGATTTTTATACTTTGCTTAGATGAAACTTAATGATGCAAAACTACTAACTTTACACCTCATACCAAATTTTAAGTGCAAAATAATTTTCCTTGTGCTTCAGTACTACAGCACTGTGTTACCAGATGACAACGGAGACACTTCACAGCACATTTGTGAGTTCTACGTCACTCTGTATACTGCATTTTCGCCTCAAACCGGATTTTACGTGCGTATTTTACGTTTACAAACAGGGAAACTTTAAACCTCTGTATCTCGGAAACGGATAAAGACAAAGAAAATTTCCAAGCTGTTCGAGATCGATATCTTAGAAATACATCGTGAAAATTACAGCCATTTGCTGTACATAGCCCTCTCGTATTCCACGGCTGGGTTTTGGTAGCAAAGAAAAGTTTTTGTGGTATTTCTTGACAGTGAATAAAAGTTTTTGAGAACGAGGGGATAGCTCTTCTAGATAAATGCCTAGAGAACGTGTCGTTAAAATTTAAGCAATTTGCTGCGGTTATTAATTATTTAGATTTCGCTTCATAACGAATTTTATGTGTAGAAGTAGGCTTGAATCTCTGTATCTTGGAGACGGGTGAAGATAATAAGAAAATTATCAACGTTGTTTGAGATCGGGATCTTAGGAATACATCGTCAATATTTCAGCCATTTGCTGTGCATAGCCTTCTTGGAAGCCTTGCGTTTTGGTTCGCTGGTGATGGCGAAAATATAGTAAAAAATTATTTCGGGGTTTTCAGAGAAAACGCCCATGAACTAATGGTGCCTGTTTAAGTCCCATAAATCCCACCGTAGACTACACCAAATGCAAAAATAACCAACCGATTTGCTCCATTTACCTAAGAAGGAGGTAGTATGTAGTATTATCATATGTGATTGCAGGCTTTCTAGGCGTATTTCAGCAGTGAAATCTTCTCGTGTTATCAGCCGAGTGGCGTCGTCGTCTTGTTGCAACGTTTCAATGGATTCAGTACCCATCATTTTCAGGCCCTCCAGGGTGTAAGAATTGTAGAGGTAGACTAAGGCAGAATGCAGTGTGCAGATTCGAATGGATGTACAATGAGGTAACAGAAGTCATGGGATATATCCTAATACCGCTTCAAACCTCCTTTTGACCGGCGTAGTACAGCAAGTCCCCTGCACAAATAGTGAGCTATGTTGTCTCTATAGCCGTCCATACTTGCGAAAGTGTTGCCAATGCAGGTTTTTGTGCACGAACTGACTACTCGATTATGTCCCATAAATGACAGATTGGATTCATGACGGGTGTTCTGGGTGGCCAAACCATTCTCTCGAACTGTCCAGATTCTTCTTCAAACCCATATCAGTTCTTACCGACTCAAATCGGGACGCATCTTACCAGGTCACGGTTTTCCAGTAGTCTAGGATCCAACTGATACAGTAACGAACCCAGGAGAGGCGCTGCTGGCGATGTAGTGCTGTTAGCAAAGGCACTTGCGTCGCTCGTCTGCGGCCATAGCCCATAACGCCAAGTTTCGGCGTACTATCCTAACGGATATGTTCCTCGTATGACCCACATTGATTTCTGCGGTTATTTCACGCAGATTTTTTTGTTGTTAGCACTGACAACTACGCAAACACCGCTGCTCTCAGTCGTTAAGTGAAGGCCGTCGGCCACTGCGTTATCCGTGATGAGAGATAATGCCTGAAATTTCGTATTCTCGGCACACTCTTGACACTGTGGCTCTCAGAATACTGAACACCCTAACGATTTTCGAAATGGAATGTCCCATGCACCTAGCTCCAACTACCATTCCTCGTTCAAAGTCTATAAATTCCCGTCGAGCGGCCATGATCACATCGGAATCCTTTTCACATGACTCACCTGAGTAAAAATGACTACTCGGCCAATGCACTGCCGTTTTATACCTTGTGTACGCTCTACTACGGCCATCTGCGTTTGTGCATATCGCTATTCCATTTCTTTTGTCACCTCAGTGTAGGTCGCAGTAGCTATGCAGAGACGAAGATTACACAGGATAGACTAGCGTGGTGAGCTGCATAGGACCAGTCTTCGGACTAAAGACAATAACAACAACAACAAAATCATCCATTCGCGACTGTAGTTTGTCTTCACTAGAGACAAACAGTACAATGAAACTTCCTGGCAGATTAAAACTGTGTGCCGGACCGAGACTCGAACTCGGGAACCCAGGCTGTGGCTAAGCCATGTCTCCACAATATCCTTTCTTTCAGGAGTGCTAGTTCTGCAAGGTTCGCAGGAGAGCTTCTGTAAAGTTTGGAAGGTAGGAGACGAGGTACTGGCAGAAGTAAAGCTGTGAGGAGGGGGCGTGAGTCGTGCTTGGGTAGCTCAGCTGGACAAATAGATGTCGCCGGCATGGTAGCTCATCGTGTTCGGTCAGAGAGCTGGTTGGCCTCTGTAATAAAAAATTGAGTAGAAGGATCAACAAACGAACTTGACCGGATGTCATGTGATGTCCGCAACGACCAAACACAACGATAAAAAAAAAAAAAAAAAAAAAAAAGTTGGTAGAGCACTTGCCCGTGAAAGGCAAGGTCCCGTGTTCGAGTCTCAGTCCGGCACACAGTTTTAATCTGTCAGGAAGTTTCATATCAGCGCACAATCCGCTGCAGAGTGAGAATCTCATTCTGGAAACAGTACAATGTAATCAGGGAAACGAAGTTGCTTCAGGTACGTGCAGTTAACATGTATTCCTTCTCCATCTATAGAGTTCAAGGATTCGAAAAATTTCCTCTAGGACTGCTGAGAATAATTTTGGTAATGCGGAATCTCCTTGCCTGACTCTATTTTTCATTTATGTCGTTTCTCACATGACGTATTGTCATCCATACAGATTCCATCATTGAATGGCTGCAGATGGTTTCCAAGTAGCCAGATACAGCCATTTCCAGTCAATAATCGGTTCAGTTGGACCGAAGAACCTAGTTCCTTCCATGTAAAGGCAGCCCACACCATTATGAAGCCACGAGCAGCTTGCACAGTGCCTTGTCGACAAAGTGGATCCATAGCTTCGTGGGCTCTGCGCAACACTCGAACGTTACCATCAGCTCTTAGCAACTGAAATCCCGACTCATCTGACCAGGTCACGATTTTCCAGTCGTCTAGGGTCCAAGTGATATGGCCACGAACCCGGGAAAGGCGCTGCAGGCGATGTCGTGCTGTTAGCAAAGGCACTCGCATCGGTCGTCTGCGGCCATAGCCAATGAACGCCTTATTTCGCCTCACTGTCCTAAAGGATACGTTCGTCGTACGTCCCAGATTGATGTATGCCGTTGTTTCAAGCAGTATTGCTTGTCTTTTAGCATTGACAATTCTACGCTAAAGACGCTGATCTCTCTCGTTAAGAGAAGCCCGTCGGCCCTTGCGTTGTTCGCCGTGAGAGGTAATGCCTGAAATTTATTGTTCTTGGCACACTCTTGACACTGTGGAACTCGTAATATTGAATTAGCTAATGATTTTCGGAATGGGATGTACCATGCTTCTAGAGCCAACTACTGTTTCGCGTTCAAAGTCTATTTATTCCCGTTGTGCGGCCATCATCATGTCGGACATCTTTTCTCATCATTGGTCAGAGTACAAATGCAGCCCCGCCAACACAATGTCCTTTTATACTTTGTGTACGCGACACTACCACCATCTGTAAATTCTCATATCGCTATCCCATGACTTTTGTCAGCTTACTATAATACTGGTTGAGTCTACGCGTTATCTCCAAAGTGCTGCCAGTAACTATTTTATTGAAACTGTGTCAAACAATGTCCCTAAATGTATCAATGTCAGAAGAAGTTGAAAGTGCACTTATATTTCCTTTCTATAATTTCGTCGGTGACTTGCTAATACTCGACTGTACTTGTACTATATCCATTTCTAAAGCCAAATCGTTCCTTTTGCCTAATTAAGGTATACTGTTTGTTCGCTGCGGCTGGTGATGAGTTCAGTGAATATACAGTATTTCGCTTTATGGAAAGACTGCTAGGTGTATAGTTTTTTAATGTCGTGTCAGTCTCCTTTCATTAGAAGGAGGATAATTACATTCACTATCTTCCTTATTTTTAGATAGAAAATTGTTATGGATCAGTAGCTGAAGAGGCCGCAAAATGTCGAAACGAAAGGCAAAATGATATATGCTCGTTCGAGTCAAACAATCAAACCATAAAATGTCATCGTATCAGCCGTCAAATGCAGGGAGCAGATCGTATCTTGCCCCTATTCCCACATTTCGCGATTGCAGTTCTTATGTCTGATTTATGAAGATGAACATTTCATAATGAGTAGTAACAGGGGGCAAATCGTATCTTGCACTCATTCCCACATTTCGCGTTTGCAGTTCTTATGGCTGATTGATGATGATGAACATTGCATAATGAGGCATTAACTTCGAAGATGGTAATGACAGAATAGATAAATAAAGAGATCGCCTAGTGAGCGAGGCGGCGCGATGGTAAAACACGGGACCGATTGTCGGAATGGACGGCGGTTCAAATCACCGTCCTACCATCCAAAAAATAGTTCAAATGGCTCTGAGCACTATGAGACTTAACATCTCTGGTCATCAGTCCCCTAGAACTTAAAACTACTTAAACATAACTAACCTAAGGACATCACACACATCCATGCCCGAGGCGAGATTCGAACCTGCGACCGTAGCGGTCGCGCGCTTCCAGACTGAAGCGCCTAGAACCGCTCGGCCACAATGGCCGGCCCTACCATCCAGATTTAGGTTTTTCGTCATTTCCCTAAATCGCGTGAGGCAAACGCCTGGATGATTCCTTTGAAAGGTAACCACCTGTATGTTTCCTTTGAAGGGATGCTGTCGGTTTACTGCGCTATCTTTTCCCAATCAGAGCTTGTGCTAATCTTCTTTCTTTTTACGTAAGTCACCTGTAGCCGTGTAAGATTTATTTTCTGAAATAGTTACATTGTTGCCCACCATCAGAATGGAATAGAGTAGATTAGATTTGTTCACCTTACAGCATTTTTCAAGTAATCAGTGTTGTCAAAGAGTAAATTCAACTACAATTACAGTGATACAATATATTTAAACATCTTCACATACAGGGACTCCAGGATGAATGGTCAATATTCGGAGATATTACAGACGCCCATTCGAAGCAAAAACGTCTAGTAAACATGGTCTCTAAAATGCATACCTTAAGAGTTATGAGCAGTTATACGTCTTCGATACCGTGAAACAAATCTATTCTTCTGCAAGCTCTTTGCTTTCCATTATTCTGGAGGAGGTAGTATAGACGAAAATAAGAAAAAATTGTCTAGCAAATATTGGCTATAAAATTCATACCTGAAGTGATACGAGCACTTGTTCAGTAGAATAGTTTAGTTTAGCAGTATCGAAGATTAAGTGCTCGTAGCTCGTAAGGTGTACATTTTAGGCCCATGTTTACTAGCCATTTTCTGCTTCGAATGACAGTTCGTGTTATATCTCTGAGTATAGAAAATTCCTCCTGGGATACCCGGTACATTATAAACAAAAGGGGTCTAAAAACTGAGTCAAGTAGCACTCGTTTTGTGACTGATAGACAATGTGGTTTTTGACTTTTTACATATACTAGCTAGAGCCTGTCAATTTAGTATATCTGCATTTACATTCCGCAAGCAACGGTACGATTATCGATTTTCTTTCCTACTCCATAAACGTACTGAGAGATTGAAAAGCGTCTATCTATGAGCCTTTGCACGTGCCATAGTATTCTTATCTTTTTCCGATGATCTCTACGCGAGATATACGACGATAGCAGCATGGTGGTCGCACAGTCTTCTTCGAATACAGTTTCTCTAAATTCACCCAACTGGGTTTCGCGAGAACTACGTCGTCTTTTCTCCGAGGATTTCCATTTAAGTTCCCCGGCCTTTTCTGTTGTACATTCGTACCGACTACGAGGAGCGTTCAATAAGTAATGCAACATATTCTTTTCACGTCTACTTCCTGTTGAAAAATGCGGAATTTGTTGTGAAACATTGTAGAATATTCCCGCTTCAGTCCCTATAGTTTCATGAAGTTCCGATAGGTGACAGCGCTATAGATAGCCTTCAAAATGGCGTCTGTAACAGAGGTGAATTCCAAGCACAGAGCTGTCACTGAGTTTTTTTGACGGAAAACCAGAGCATCGCAGATATTCACAGGCTCTTGCAGAATGTCTACGGAGTTCTGGTAGAGAACAAAATCACGGTGAGTCGTTGTGCGAGTCATCTGTCATCAAGCTCGAGCAGACGAACGGACACTCTCATTCGAGATGATCGACGGATCACAATCAAACACCCCACTGCATAAGTGGACGTCTCTATTGGTGGTGCTGATACAATCGTCCACGAGTTGGAGTACTCAAAGGTGTATGCCCACTGAGTTCCTCGCTGCCTAACAGAAGACCATAAAGAGCAACGAAGGACCTTCTGTGGGGAATTCATTGCGCATTACGAGGCTGATCGTGACAATTTTTTGTCAAATGTCGTAACAACAGTTCGAACCAGAAACAAAAGGGCAATCCATGGTGTGGCACCAACCTCAGCCGGCAAAGTCATGGCGACGGTGTTCTGGGATTCTAAAGAATTTGTTCTGCTTGATTGCCTCTCTCATGGTGCAACGATCAACTCTGAAGTGTATTATGATACCCTCAGGAAACTGATTTTTTTTTCTTTTTGTCGTGTGACTAGGGCCTCCCATAGGGTAGGCCGTTCGCCAGGTTCAAGTCTTTCGATTTGACGCCACTTCGGCGACTTGTGCGTCGATGGGGATTAAATGATGATGATTAGGACAACACAACACCCAGTCCCTGCGCAGAGAAAATCTCCGACCCAACGCGGAATCGAACCGGGACATTCTGTCGCGCTGACCACTCAGCTACCGGGGGCGAACAGGAAACTGAAGAAACGACTTCAGTATGGTCGTCGCCACAAAAATGGAAACTAGCTTCTCCTCCTCCATGACAACGCCAGGCCTCACAAAAGTCTGCGCAACCGACGGGAGCCCACGAAACTTCATTGAACTGTTCTTACTCATCCGTCCTACAGCCATACTCTTGCGTCCTCCGACTTCCATCTGTTTGGGCCAACGAAGGATGCACTCATCGGGGAGCAGTGTAAAACACGTTGGGCTTTTTTTTCAGAAATCGCCGAAATGTGCACGAATAATTGGCAAATTGGGTCATCCGCTCCCGCAAAATTGGGAGCTTATTGTATATCTGAATCTTTCGAGAATCCCTCTCTCAAATTTAACCACTGTAATGGACGAAATAGTCTCTATCTGTTATAGGCCTGGTGTTTATGGAACAGTGCGATGTGTGCCCGGAGGCTTTCTACACTACTGGCCATTAAAATTGCTACAAAACAAAGATGACGTGCTACAAACGCGAAATTTAACCGACAGGAAGAAGATGCTGTGATATGCAAATGATTAGCTTTTCAGAACATTCATAAAAGGCTGGCGCCGGTGGCGACACCTACAACGTGCTGACATGAGCAAAGTTTCCAACCGATTTCTCATACACAAACAGCAGTTGACCGGCGTTGCCTGGTGAAACGTTGTTATGATGCCTCGTGTAAGGAGGAGAAATGCGTACCATCACGTTTCCGACTTCGATAAAGGTCGGATTGTAGCCTATCGAGATTGCGGTTTATCGTATCGCGACATTGCTGCTCGCGTTGGTCGAGATCCAATGACTGTTAGCTGAATATGGAATCGGTGGGTTCAGGAGGGTAATCCGGAACGCCGTGCTGGATCCCAACGGCGTCGTATCACTAGCAATCGAGATGACAGGCATCTTATCCGCGTGGCTGTAACGGGTCGTGCAGCCGCGTCTCAATCCCTGAGTCAACAGATGGGTACGTTTGCAAGACAACAACCATATACACGAACAGTTCGACGACGTTTGCAGCAGTATGGACTATCAGCTAGGAGACCATGGCCGCGGTTACCCTTGACGCTGCATCACAGACAGGAGCGCTTGCGATGGTGTACTCACCGACGAACCTGGTCGCACGAATGGGAAAACGTCATTTTTTCGAATGAATCCAGGTTCTGTTTACAGTATCATGATGGTCGTATCCGTGTTTGGTGACATCGCGGTGAACGCACATTGGAAGCGTGTATTCGTCATCGCCATACTGGCGTATCACCCGGCGTGATGGTATGGGGTGCCATTGGTTACACGTCTCGGTCTTCACTTGTTTGCATTGACGGCACTTTGAACAGTGGCCGTTACATTTCAGATGTGTTACGACCCGTGGCTCTACCCTTCATTCGATCCCTGCGAAACCCTACATTTCAGCAGGATAATGCACGACCGCATGTTGCAGGTCCTGTACGGATCTTTCTGGATACAGAAAATGTTCGACTGCTGCCCTGGACAGCACATTCTCCAGATCTCTCACCAATTGCAAACGTCTGGTCAATGGTGACCGGGCAACTGGCTCGTCACAATACGCTAGTCACTACTCTTGATGAACTATGGTATCGTGTTGAAGCTGCATTTGCAGCTATACCTGTACACGCCATCCGAGCTCTGTTTGACTCAATGCTAGGCGTATCAACGCCGTTATTACGGCCAGAGGTGGTTGTTCTGGGTACTGATTTCTCAGGACCTATGCACCCAAATTGCGTGAAAATGTAATCACATGTCAGTTCTAGTATAATATATTTGTCCAATGAATACCCGTTTATCGTCTGCATTTGTTCTTGGTGTGGCAATTTTAATGGCCAGTAGCGTATTCCTTTTACAAACGAGCGCCATCGTCCGCGGAGCCTGCATTCTCTCGTCAGCTGTTTGACGCGCCGAAAGTTTTTGAGAAAAGTGCGCACGTACGGCGTTGTTGTACGACGAGAGATTGGGCGAGTGAGGGAGAACAAATGTGGGGAGTAGGGGGCTGGTATGAATCAGCGCGGTAGCCGGCGCTCGCGCTCGGCGCTAGTGCAGCACATCGATTGCGCGGCGCGGCCGCAGTCAGTCGCGGGGACGACGCCGGCCGAGCGCCACGCTAGCACGCCACGCTCTCCGCAGGTAAGCACGCGTCGCTGCCGTCGCCGCGTCTCGACACGCCAGCCCCTCCGGTCGCTGGCTCAGTCCCTTTTCTGCGCCACCATTCAGTTAATTTATGATTTTATTTCTTTCTGACGACACGTGTTCTCCTTACTGTCGACAACCTGCTACATGCGTAACAATGCCTATTGTTTACGTGCAAAGAGTAACAAATTTAGCTGATTAGAACTAGAAGTTTTCAAACCGCGGGTCTTCAATTATCGCACTTATAAAAGAGGAATTAGATTAATTTCGAGTACTCGGGCGAGTCCTTGTGTGTATTGCATGACCTAGAAAAAGAGCGACGTACAAGAATGTACACCAACTGTGGAAGACAGGAAATGAAGCTGTTCTGTAAATTAAACTCCGATTTCAGTTCGCGTACTAAAAGAAAAAGTTACCAGTTGTGCCTTTAATTTTATCTTTGTTTGGAACGTGACAACTCGAAATCTACGAGATCTTGTTGAATGCACCGAGAGCACAATTGTTGATGTTTCCACGGAGTTTCGTCTTCATTGTTCTCACTACAAAAATACGAGCAATAAGAATTGTGCACAAGTAGTTCATTATCAAGTCTTATGTTGGACATTTACTATTCTTTACTAATTATCATCATTATTATTGTTGTTAACATTATCATTATACCCTAGTAACAATAAGTATTTGTTTACGTGTGATGAGTAACAAAATGAGATAAATTGAAATTAAAATTTTTCAGCAGTGAAACTTTAAATATTTTACTTACAAATGGAGAAGATACATTATTTTCCAGTAGTTGCGCAAGTTTGTATGAGTATATTGTATGACTTAAAAAAACAGCGGAGGACGGTAATTGATGCCAACTGAGGAAGATATAAAAGAAAGCTGTTCTGTAAACCAAATTTCCATTTCAGCGTGCGCACTGAAGAGAAACCACCAGCACTGTCTTTTACTTTGTCTACACTTAGAACTTGACACTACCTCGAAACAGCGGAGATCTTGTTGAATGTACGAAGGGCACAATTCTCGTTTGCATGGAGTTTTGTGCTCATTGTGTTCATAAGTAACATCTTGGTAATAAGAATCGTGCGTACATAGTAGATTACGAAGTCTTGTGACACGTAGTTTCTATTTATAACTGTGTATTGTTTTTATGATTTAACACTATTTTCCAAAATTTGTCATTTTTTACAATGTCCTCTCCAATAAAAAACTTACAAAAATGTGACACCCTTTCCCACATTATCTAAAACTCTCATTCTCGTGCGTCCTGGTAGTATTCTTCCTTCCGGAGATTCTCCTCCACAATCTCGACGAATCTGTCGTCTTATGATTTCATAACATGCGTAGTGTGAGTAATATTACAGCCAGGACAGGCAGCATTACACTTTCCAGTTCTGTAAACAAGTTTTAAACCGATGTGAGCTAGAAAAATTAGGCAAAGAAACTTAATTGGTTTTTTTGCTAATTACTTTCACTGATTCTTCGCTCTGATTGAAACTGTCACGTTTGTGGATGTTTGAGGGAGAAGAAGCGCAGCCGCTAGTTACTCTCTCTGCTCACCTCTAGAGGTACTAATTTTCGTGGATATAGTAGTTCTCTGTATTTAAGTATCGAGGCAAATTAAGGTTAATTCAAAGTCCCTCTAATTCCCTCCCCCCACCCCCGAAATCTGAGTCTACAGATTTTATGGCTTGTCTATTCATTAACTCAATTATTTGAAAAAGAACATTTATTGCTATAATTACGTTTTCCTCTATTTCTATATCAGGACTAAATGATGCTGACCTTGATAAAAGAACATTTGCTGTAATAATTGCTTTTTCTTTTTCTTCTGCGGCAGGATTCAATGATACGGCACTTCCGCGTCATGATAATAGGGGGAGAGTGTTGTCAGACTTTCGTCTTTCCATTTTGAAATGATATCATTTGCTTTATGTGTACTGTAGTATTTTTCCGAAATTACAAAAATTACATCCGAAAAAGAAGGTTTTTACAAATGTGAAAAACTGTTCCAATGCAGAACATGTTCATGTATCCAGGAGCAAATATTCTGTTCATAGTTAAAAATGTTACAATCGAGAAAATCTTGTCAGCACTGTTTTTGATAGTCTATGTGTTACATTATTACTCTACAACGCACCAATAATCAGCAAGTGCAATCAAATTAAGAAGACTTATCAAACGAAAGTTAAAAGTTAAAATCATTCTGATATAGACGCTATTGGAAACTACCACAAATTTCCATTTTCAAGACGGGGAAAATTGATAGGACAGTAAAGTAACTTGGTTCACTTGCAAAAATCACGTTTCACGTTGTCGAAGACCTTCCGCTCCCAGATAGACGATGGTGTGCGACTGAGGAAGTATTACTTAACCGTCCTTATGTTGTGTAACTAGTTTTTAAAATATACTGAATTTTACTCTCCATAAAACTCTGTATCTGAAGAATTAACAGTATCCTCCAATAATTTAACTACATTATGCAGCACTTCAACATGCAGAACTCGTAATATTTGCAAACACTGCACAAAACACATTCTCATAGCTACAAAAGCAATAGAAAATGCCGGAAACTAACCTCCAGGCACAAACTCTACCCAATACAAACTGCCATAGAAATTCGAATATCTGTGAGAAGATTGAGTTGAACGACAGTGTTTTACTAGTCGCGGACACTGCAGCACAAAGCACTATTTACAAATAGCACTCTGAGAAGTAACGAGATGTTGGTAAAAAATACTGGACCTTAGAACGTATAAACACTGTTGTACATGCGATGTTCTGTGGAAATTTATATACGTCTACTATTAACTGATGAAATCATTGAGAATGCAACAGGGATCTATAACGGACAGTCAAATCAAAACGAGACAGATGAAATAAAGTAAATAATCTGTTTATTATTTGAAAAGTAATCGCTATAACTGTCTGTGAGGCAAGACGGTCGATGCCTTCGTGGAAAAATGTTTGCGATTGCCTACGGAATCAAGACTGTACCCAGGTGAGCACCTGTTCGTGCGAAGCAAATCGACGGCCACGACCTAGCGGTTCTAGGCGCTACAGTCTGGAACCGCGCGACCGCTACGGTCGCAGGTTCGAATCCTGCATCGGGCACGGATGTGTGTGATGTCCTTAGGTTAGTTAGGTTTAAGTAGTTCTAAGTTCTAGGGGACTGATGACCTCAGATGTGTAGTCCCATAGTGCTCAGAGCCATTTGAACCATTTTGACGGCCACGAATGTCTATCATCAAGGTTCCAAAAATACAGAAATAGTATGGAGAAAGACCGCGACTGGATGGAGAACTATCAGGGCTTCTCAGCGAAACTTCTGCAGAGTAGTTGAAACAGCCAAGCTTGTTTCGAGTACACTGCAGAAGTTTCGTTGGGAAGCCCTTACACATCCCTCATACAGTCACGATCTCTCCCCGTGGGATTTCCATATTTTTGGTGCCCTGGAGAAAGACATTCGTGTCCGTCGGTCTGATTAGAGATGCACAACTTGATACAATCGTGGTTCCGTAGGAAAACCCAAGGCATTAACCGACTTGTCTCACAGTAGGTTAAATGTATTAACAGTTACGGCGATTAATTTTTAAAATCCAAGCAATTTACGTACTTTCGTCCATCAGACTCTCTTTGATTTGACTTCTCTTTATATTTGATAATGGGTTAAATCAAAAGATTCGGGAAAAGTGGGGTTAAAATCATCATCCAAACATCATAAGTTAAGTTTCCCGTGGTTTCCCAAATCTTTTGAGACGAATGCTGAAATGATTTCTTAATCGGTGTCACAACCCATTTCCTTCACCATCTTTGTTCGGTCTAAGCATAAGATCTGTTTGATAATGACCACGCTGTCGAGGAAACGTCAGACTCCAACCCTTGGTTTTACAGTTATATCAAATTTATTCTGCTACCAAGACCTCGATATCGACGATCCACCTCTCCTTCGCACAACGAATCAGTTTAAACGGTTTTTATCTTTTAGTATTCACCGAAAATTCTCCTTTAAGCCCATTGAGGAAAAGTGCAGTTACCTGCCACGTTTCAGTGCATCGTTGCTGGAAGCCCTTATACAGACCAAGGAACGGGGATCACCATATTTCTGGAAAGGGTGATATTGGACTCTCACAGATTACCTACAGGAGATGCTGTGAAGTTTATTTCATGTTCGCTACGAATAAGATGGGATGCAAAATGTGTGTCACAAAGTGGCACACGTTTGTCATCGTATCTGGATACGTCAAATGAAAGTTTGCGAAATAAGGTGAGAAATTTGCAAATGATCATCGTGTTGGAATATGAGACCCGACAGCAATGAAAAAAGGACAAAAAAGCAAAGAAAAACCTTTTTACGGTAAATCCTTCTTGTAATTGTTTCAGTAAGGCAGTGACACTACAAGGAAATAAGAGATGGTATCACGGAAGTAATCGCTTCTCTACGAAACAAGATTTAATCACTTTAATTAACTCTCGTCTTTTGAAGTCTGTGTCGACAAACTCAAACGGCATAGAATGAAGATTTAGAACAGGATGTGACTTTTGTCATGAGTGACAGAGAGAAGCTGCGAAGCTTGACATTAATTGGTTTTGTCTCTCCCTGTGCACTGCCGGCATGGCAGGTACACGTGAGATTCCTTGATAGACAGCAAGTACGGTAACGAACTGGACGAGAAGATTTCGTATATTATTCAGTATTTTTTAATTACGCAAGCTTGGATCATTTAGTCGCGATGACACAAAATATGAACCAGGACCACACGACGAATCGATTGATGGATTTTTTCCATCCCGGATTACTGTTCTAGCGTTCAATAGACTGTTCTTGGGCTTAATGGCACTACAATCAATTTTATTGCTGAAGTATGTATGTTGTTCTTTTCTTTATACAAAACGTCAATTTTTATCCCGAAGAATACGAACTGGAGCCAGTAATTTTAAGAAGGACGTTTTATTGTGGATCTATTGGCTCTGCTGATATACAAAATAAATTTTGTTCCTGTAAATGCTAATCGAAACTTCGCCCCCTCCTTCTCTGGCAGTGCAGTTCGTTCGTTTTTATCTCGCAGGTAAGTCGGCAGGTATACGACCACCAGCCCACGAAGTTTGGCGCCGGTTCTCGCATTAATTATTTCGCAGTACTAGGAGGAAATGTGCACGCCCATTAACGCCATCACCAGACCTTACTCATTCCACTTACTCGAAAGATGGCGCCGAGGCGACATCGCATTCACCCAACGGTGGAGACGCCGAGAGCTTTACCACTTGCCGCTCCTTCTAACCGGCGAGAGGTTCCTATAGAACACTACGGTAATACGATTTTCAAAGAGGCATTCACCGAAAACGAATTAACAGACACAGTGAAGGGTACTTCGTATACTTAGTGCTTCATACTGCGAACTGAAGTCGATGTGCGGGCCGTGAAGGAAGAGACGATTGACTCTGACGTCTCTTTGGTAACGATGTTATATGAGATGGACGATGAAAGCATTCTAACGCGATCATATCGAAGGAAAGATCTTTGATTTTATCTTTTCTCAAATGTACGCCACCTTGTTCGGCAGCACGTCGTAATTTTGAGACTTTATCCCTATATCTACATCTACATTTATACTCCACAAGCCACCCAACGGTGTGTGGCGGAGGGCACTTTACGTGCCACTGTCATTATCTGTCTGCAGCTCGTGGTCGTGCGGTAGCGTTCTCGCTTCCCGCGCCCGGGTTCCCGGGTTCGATTCCCGGCGGGGTCAGGGATTTTCTCTGCCTCGTGATGACTGGGTGTTGTGTGATGTCCTTAGGTTAGTTAGGTTTAAGTAGTTCTAAGTTCTAGGGGACTGATGACCATAGCTGTTAAGTCCCATAGTGCTCAGCGCTATTTGAACCATTTGTCATTATCTCCCTTTCCTGTTCCAGTCGCGTATGGTTCGCGGGAAGAACGACTGCCGGAAAGCCTCCGTGCGCGCTCCAATGTCTCTAATTTTACATTCGTGGTCTCCTCTGGAGGTATAAGTAGGGGGAAGCAATATATTCGATACCCCATCCAGAAACACACCCTCTCGAAACCTGGTCAGCAAGCTACACGGCGATGCAGAGCGCCTCTCTTGCAGAGTCTGCCACTTGAGTTTGCTAAACATCTCCGTAACGCTATCATGCATATCAAATAACCCTGTAACGAAACGCGCCGCTCTTATTTGGATCTTCTCTATCTCCTCTGTCAACCCGACCTGGTACGGATCCCACACTGATGAGCAATACTCAAGTATAGGTCGAACGAGTATCTTGTAAGCCAACTCCTTTGTTGATGGACTACATTTTCTAAGGACTCTCCCAATGAATCTCAACCTGGCACTCGCCTTACCAACAATTAATTTTATATGATCATTCCACTTCAAATCGTTCCGTACACATACTCTCAGATATTTTACAGAAGTAACTGCTACCAGTGTTTGTTGCGCTATCATATAATCATACAATAAAGGATCCTTCTTTCTATGTATTCGCAATACATTACATTTGTCTATGTTAAGGGTCAGTTGCCATTCCCTGCACCAAGTGCCTATCCGCTGCAGATCTTCCTGCATTTCGCTGCAATTTTCTAATGCTGCAACTTCTCTGTATACCACAGTATCATCCGCGAAAAGGCGCATGGTACTTCCGACACTATCTACTAGGTCATTTATATATATTGTGAAAGGCAATGGTCCCATGACACTCTCCTGTGGCACGCCAGAGGTTACTTTAACGTCTGTAGACGTCTCTCCATTGAGAACAACATGCTATGTTCTATTTGCTAAAAACTCTTCAATCCAACCACACAGCTGGTCTGATATTCCGTAGGCTCTTACTTTGTTTATCAGGCGACAGTGCGGAACTGTATCTAACGCCTTCCGGAAGTCAAGGAAAATGGCATCTTCCTGGGAGCCTGTATCTAATATTTTCTGGGTCTCATGAACAAATAAAGCGAGTTGGGTCTCACACGATCGCTGTTTCCGGAATCCATGTTGATTCCTACAGAGTAGATTCTGGGTTTCCAGAAACGACATGATACGCGAGCAAAAACATGTTCTAAAATTCTACAACAGATCGATGTTAGAGATATAGGCCTATATAGACTGCACTAAATATCACGGCTGCGTTTTTGATTGCGTAGCAGATATATTGGTGTAACACACAGTTGTAAGCATGACAGATGAAAAATTAGTGACATGATCCATTTACCGTGTAACACTGCCCCTGGCCTGGAAAATGGCCTCCACTGGCGTTCAGTTGAAGCCGCTCGTTGATGACAAGATCGTGTAGGTATACAGAATTGCGGGGATGTTGATTGCTATATTTCACCCGCTGTTGCAAATAATCGCAGACATTTTCTATAAGATTCAGACTGGATAACTTAAAGGGTCAGTGAGATAGCGTAGCTGAGTGTTCGTCAAGCCAGGAATAAATGCGTATAACACTGTCAACACGGCTGATGTCATCTTGGAAGATGAGAGTCCACAGCATACTCGCCATTAAGGTGGGTAGGACGTCCAATGGGCCGACTTGGAACAGGAGAGGCACCAGGACATTTATTTTCTACTGTCTATACTTTTACAAATAAATTCATAAAACTTTGTCAGCATGACCAGGAAGGATTCAGGATTCACACTAATAGCAGTGGAAGTGCAAAAACATAATAAAATAATTTTTTTTAGGTATGAAATTTCATCATTTTTTCACTTACTGTTGGCTGCATTTGTTGCTATAGGTACATTTTTCTTCACAAGTAAGAGAGATTCTTTGATGGATTTTGCACAGCATACAAACCATACTTACAGGTGTATGAAACTCTAGAATTTTCCAAATCTATTAAAAACTGTGGTAAAAATTGAGATAATTAACTACAAAATTTGATTTTTTTTCTAAACATAAAGTTTAAAACGTAACAGCTCATTCATTTTTTTCAGAAATTAAATAGATTCTTGAGTTCCAGACACCTGTAAATATGGTTTGTATACTGTGCAAAATTCATCTAACAGTCTCTCTTACTTATGAAGAAAAGTGTACCTATAGCAACAAATGCAACCAATAGTAAGTGAAAAAATGATGAAATTTCACATGTAAAAAAATTATTTTGTTATGTTTTTGAACTTCCGCTGCTACGAGTGTGAATCCTGAATCCTTCCTGGCCATGCTGACAATGCTGACAAAGTTTTATGAATTTACTTGTAAACGCATAGACAGTGGAAATTAAAATGTCGTCTGGTGCCTCTCCTGCTCCACGTCAGCCCGTTTGACGTCCTACACCTATTAAGATTTATAAGAAACGGCAACCACTCGTGACCGAAAATGTTGAAATAAACATTCCGGTTCATGTTTGCGGTATCCTGAATGAGAGGGCCCAAGTTATGGTATGGAAAGCACCCCTAAAAAGATCCGGCCTGGGCTACGTCCTCCACAGCTGCGGGTTGTAGGTCTCGTTGGGCCGTCAGTACCTCGACGCCTTGCATCATTTGAAAAGAGGCAAAACCGAAACCCTTCGGCTCACAGTAAATGCCTCTGAAGACACGCAGATTGTCACATATTGACGTGTAATAACCTGTACATTGTTAAGCTTAAGGCTGCTGGAAGTCAACAAGGGCACTCCAAAATAGGCAATCAGAGACAAAATCCAGAGTGCAGGTCAAAGTGGTAGCGGTTAGGTACTCGGACGTCAACAGTAACGATAGGGCCTTGCGAATTGCAGACGCCATGAGCAGCTGATCTAGGGGAGAAGTTTTTGCTCAGAGAATCAACTGGAAGTCCATTTACCGCCTAGGCGGCACACAGTAAAAGATGGTCACAAATGGGCACGTCATAGCAGATGCAGCAAGCTTGATACCCGCTCCTGAGGACTGCAACGTATGTGGGTTTACATTGGTCAGAGTGCTACACCAGTGGTTCCCACTCATGAAAGGCCTCTGGGCGGGGCCAATTATCGTAAAACACTGTTGTTGCTGGTCATAAGAGGAAGGGCACTGACATTTAGCTTTCAGCTGATCGCTGTTGCTACAAAACTTGGAGTTTGTTAATGTAAAGTCCAGATACATCCCCACCTACCGAGTAGTAGAAGGGGAGGACTCAAAGTGGTTGGACAGAAGCGCCCTTGAGGTGTAGAGCCACTCGTATGATTGGCTGAAGCCTGTAAAATGCCTGTGTATTGTTGGGACAAATATAGGAAAGGAGGCATATTATGCCATCACAATCCTTTAAAAACCCACGTTTTTGTATTCAGACGGAGTTGTCAGTCAGGTCAATGGGATACCAACTCCGTGTCGCTCCTTGCCAGCCTCTGTAAGCTCCGAAAAGTCTGCTTTCTCGCTTGGAGTGCTGTTCTCAAAGTTTGTACGTAAAATGCTGCTAGTGTTCGCTGCTTCTGTTAGTGCTCACCCCACGGGCTCAGACACTGACTCCCGTTGTGAAATCAGTTACACCCTTTGCTTCTTCTAATGTTGAAAATTATCCTTGAGTGTAGTAGTTAGATCGATCGCAACTAAATAGTGTTAATCAGACCCCTGAGTATCCTTTAATTCTCTGCTGCAAGCATCCTATCGAGTCTTCGACTCTGAAAACTCGCTCAACTCGTTGGTGCCTTGCGACAGTGTTTAGCTCCATACAATCAGCCTGCCTTCAGTGGACGTCTGTCTTCCTGCAGTTTCTCGTAACCGCTTGGAAATTGCAGACTGACCTGTAACCTCCTGTATTCCCTCTATCCTGTGTTACGAAACGACAGGGTTTATGTGTCGCTGTGGGTCGTGCCCTTCTGCGAGGCACCCTAGTCGATCGGAAGCTGGATGCTCAGGCTCTGCTTTCCGTACCAGCAGGATTTCTGTCGGGTGCGTAATCGATTGTCAGTAACGAGGTGTGACACTTGTCTCCGGTCCTTGTTGGTGACGTTCTTTTCACCACCACACTTCTTAAGGCTACTTATATGGCTACACGTGATAAACCGTTCCTTGTAGACACGTTGTACAGACCGCGTTGATCACCATCAAACTGGAAAACTTCACAGGGGCACGTCCAAACATGATTGCTCCTTTCCGTCCATCCGTCACATCTCCACGTCGACCAGCCCTACTGCACTGAATCCATAGAACTGGCGCGCACACACACTGAAGAGCCAAAGAAACTGGTACACCTGTCTACTATCGTGTAGGGCTCATGTGAGCACGCAGAAATGCCGCAACACGACGAGGCATGGACTCGACTAATGTCTGAAGTAGTGCTGGAGGGAATTGGCACCTGAATTCTGCAGGGCTGTCCATACATCCGTAAGAGAAAGAGAGGGTGGAGATCTCTTCTGAACAGCACGTTGCAAGGCATCCCAGATGTGCTCAATAATGTTTTTCTCTGGGAAGTTTAGTGGCCAGCGGAAGTGTTTAAACTCAGAAGAGTGTGAGACTCTGTAGCAATTTTGGACGTTTGGGGTGTAGCATTGTCCTGCTGGAATTGTCCAAGTCCATCGGAATGCACAATGGACATGAATGGATGCAGGTGATCAGACAGGATGCTTACGTACGTGTCACCTGTCAGAATCATATCTAGACGGTCAGGGGTCCTATATCACTCCAACTGAACACGCCCCACACCATTACAGAGCCTCCACTAGCTTGAGCAGTCTCCTGCTGACATGCAGGGTCCATAGATTCATGAGGTTGTCTCCATACCCGTACACGTCCATCCGCTCGATACTGTTTGAAACGAGACTCGCCCGGCCAGGCAACATGTTTCCAGTCATCAACAGTCCAATGTCGGTGTTGACGAGCCCAGTAGGAGGCGTAAAGCTTTGTGTCGTGCAGTCATCAAGGGTACACGAGTGGGCCTTCGGCTCCGAAAGCCCATATCGAAGACGTATCGTTGAATTGTTCACAAGCAGTAGGGGTGACCGGGGTGGAATGGACTACCGGGGAAGAACGGTCATGGTCATCTAATTTCGTCTAGAGGCACTAGAGTGCGCTCAGACTACAAGTGATTAACAAATCAATGTCTGTTATGATTTAGTAAAGTTGCAACTGTTGTCGCCCGCGAGTTGCGTACTGTGCCCATAAAAGTGAGCGGATTCGCTGTTCTACTATAACTTTCCGGACCATTTCCATCTAAGGTAACTGTGCCATATTTTTGTCTTCATAATCAACGTTTCGTACATCTAAGTCAGTGTCTTCTCAGCTATCTTTGTATATAATGCGGTTGTAAAAATAAATTGTTTACTGCAGTTAATGAAAATTTTCTCAATAGATAAACGTTTGGGGCGGAATGGTCTACTGGTAACGTCCTTTCCTCCCTGGTTGCACTTTAGTCTTCATTTGAGGAATTCTAACTCGTAGTTTGCCTTCCTCATTTGCAGATGGTCCTCATTATATATGGAAAATGGAGAGACAAATCTGGCCCACGAAAAAGTGGAAAAATCTGTCGAATCAGTAATTAATTAGACGATGACCCACTGAAAAGCATCGAAGCAATCTTTCGTGCCTTTGACTACTTTAAAACGATGACCCAGTGAAAAGCATCGAAGCAATCTTTCGTGCCTTTGACTACCTTCAAACGATGCGTAAAAATGAAAAAGGCGACAATCCCCTTTAAGCAACTGACAAAACATGCTGGAAATATCAGTGCGTTTTCAATAAGGAGCAAGAGTTAGAACTTATCAGATATATTAGGGATCTGCAAAAGCGATGTTTTAGTAAGACTATGAACTAACTACGCAGATTAGCGTATCAGCTCGCAAAACGGAACGGATTCCCTCGCCCACAACGAAACGAAAATGGCTGAAGAAATTACGTTCTTGGATATCTAGTTCGCCATCCTGACTTAAGTTTCAGGAAGCAGTACAGGCAGTGGGCTCGTAACTCGTGCGGTGACGTAGATGTTGAGGACGATGACGCCCAGATTGCTTGTAGGATGTGTTATCGAAAAAAAAGGAGTCATTGATATAAAAAAACGAAAAATATTATTTTATGTTATCTTCGTTTCCAAATTTTATTCAAAAAATGTTTGAGTAAACGGTTCTAATTTTTATAAAAATTTTTTTCATCATTGAGAACTCCAGAATTTGCTCCAAAAGTTAGGCAGGCCGTTCCGCCCCAATCTACCCTACTTCATGATTCTTTAAATTTTTTGCTTGCTCCAGAATACCACGTAGCTTTAGTAACAAACTTCTGACCACCGTAGAGGATGGAACCAGTCTTTTCTTGAAACAGCCAACAAGTCTTTCAGGTGAAGAGATGAAGGAAAATGGTAGAAAACCGATTGCGCCTACACAATTTGCCTCTGCTCCGCCCTATAAGACTAGAAATGGAATCGTACATCATCTGGAAATCACTGCAGCCTATTTTTACTGCGGCATACTATTCGATTTCCAAACTTCACAGTACTAGTTACGAATGCCTTCGTTTTTTACCGTTATCTCTGTCGTAAGACATTAACTGCTATTTTAACGGGGAATTTTGTTGAAAAATACGGAAGTTACTGGTATAGTTTACAGAAAAAGGAACGCATTTTCTATCGTCAAGGATGAAAACCCGGACTTATGCTACTTTAATTAACGTCTGTACTAGGAAATAATTTTGTTAGTATCTTACAATGAAATGGTTCATTTTAACCGCTGTAATCATCTTTTACTGCCGGCCACGGTGGCCGAGCGGTTCTAGGCGCTCAGTCCGGAACCGCGCGGCTGCTACGGTCGCAGGTTCGAATCCTGCCTCGGGCATGGATGTGTGTAATGTCCTTAGGTTAGTTAGGTTTAAGTAGTTCTAAGTTCTCGGGGTCTGATGACCACAGATGTTAAGTCCCATAGTGCTCAGAGCCATTTGGACCATCTTTTTGTGCACAGCAGACGCGCTCCAAATACCCTGAGACTACCCTGAATCGTGTTTTCCATGGTTTCTGTTAATCAAAAAATGGCTCTGAGCACTATGGGACTTAACATCTGAGGTCATCAGTCCCCTAGAACTTAGAACTACTTAAACCTAACTAACCTAAGGACATCACACACATCCATGCCCGAGGCAGGATTCGAACCTGCGACCATCGCGGTCGCGCGGTTCCAGACTGAAGCGCCTAGAACCGCTCGGCCGCATCGGCCGGCTTTCTGTTAATCACTTCAGGCGAATGTTGGAGGGTTGCTTGAACACAGCAACCGCCTATTTCTGTCTTTATGTTTACTTGGTTCAAGACTGAGCTGAGTCTCT
Source organism: Schistocerca piceifrons (assembly GCF_021461385.2). Lineage (NCBI taxonomy): Eukaryota > Metazoa > Arthropoda > Insecta > Orthoptera > Acrididae > Schistocerca > Schistocerca piceifrons. Next base: position 95,771,900 of record NC_060149.1, on the reverse strand, counting down.
AGTGAGTACAACGTCGACGTTCACATTAGAGTTTAACAGTGTTACCTTCTTCCTTCCCTTTTGTACATACCTGAGGGATCGCGATGCAAATGCTCGCGCAGCGATCCATTATGAGGTTATACATGGTTTCTCTACGTCATTTCCGTAGAGTGCCTGGATGGTAACGGGAAAAGAGCACGGGCGATTTCCTCCCCTATCCTTGTCCAACTGGAGTTTATAGTCTGTTTCTGGTGACTCTGTTGTCAACTAACTTTCCTACTACGTACGGTGGCCGAGGTCTTTGAGTAGTGGCACCGTGTTCGCAATTAGACGGTTATAGATTCGTGTGAGCAAATAGGTTCTCAAAGCCGACATTTGACCAAGAAGAGGGGGGGGGGGGGTTGTCGCGGGCACATCCTATCCTGACAGGCGGACTGTGCGACAGTGTCGCCAGGAGCGATAACCCAAAATTCTGGCTATGCTGATCAGATAGACGGATAGAATGTTAAGTTTAGCGACCTCCATAGTACTATTCGAAAGTTGTAGGCTTTGTGCCGATACTATATTGTACGAGGATTTCATCTATTTCATTTTCATTATCATTTGCAAACGGAACAAAGACAACACTTTGTTGAAAAAGTGAACATCTCAGACACTCATACGATAAGATGAAACTTTGGCACAATCATATGCTTGCGAGAGGAAGCAACCATTCTCCACCAGAAGATCACTATAACCAAATGTGCGGGTCTCCTAAATTCGCACTATCCGCAGCCATTGAGTAAATAGACTGCTTGAAATACACTATGTTATCAAAAGTATCCGGACACCTTGCTGAAAATAACTTAAAAGTTCGTAGCGCCCTCCATCGGTAATACTGGAATTCAATGTGGTGTTGGCCCACCCTTAGCTTTCATGACAGCTTCCATTCTCGTAGGCATACATTCAATCAGGTGCTGGAATGTTTCTTGGGGAATGGCACCCCATTCTTCACGGAGTGCTGCACTGAGAAGAGGTATCGATGTCGGTCGGTGAGGCCTGGCACGAAGTCGGCGTTCCAAAACTTTCCAAAGGTGTTCTATAGGATTCAGGTCAGGACTCTGTGCAGGCCTGTCCATTACAGGGATGTTATTGTCGTGTAACCACTCAGCCACAAGCAGTGCATTGTGAACAGGTGCTCGATCGTGTTGAGAGAAGCAATCGCCATCCCCGGATTGCTCTTCGACAGTGGGAAGCAAAAAGGTGCTTAAAACATCAATGTAGGTCTGTGCTGTGATAGAGCCACGCAAAACAACAAGGGATGCAAGCCTCCTCCATGAAAAACACGACCACACCGTAACACTACCGCCTCCGAATTTTACTGTTGGCACTATACACGCTTGCAGATGACGTTCACCGGGCATTCGCCATACCCACATCCTGCCATTGGATCGCCACATTATGTACTGTGACCCGTCACTCCACACTACGTTTTTCCACTGTTCAATCGGCCAATGTTTACGCTCCTTACACCAAGTGAGGTTTCGTTTGGCATGAGTTTGGAAATCTCGCGTACAGACTTATGACAAAAGTAAATAAAATTTAAATGTCGTGTGACACAAGTGGCACCTAATCATCTGACTACGTTCAAAGTCCGTGAGTTCCGTGGAGCGCCCCATTCTGCTCTCCCACGATGTCTAACGACTACTGAGATTGCTGATATGGAGCATCTGGCAGTATGTGGCAGCACAATGCATCTAATATGAAAAGCATATGTTTTTGGGGCTGTCCGAATACTTTTGATCGCATAGTGTAGTTTACAGTTTCTATCACACAAAGGTGAGGGTGTGTTTATTGCAATTTAAAACAAGGCTGGCAGAGCCCTGCGGTTGTATCTGATACGTGGATTTTGTTAGTCCATGTGTCGCGGGCCCTAATAACTAAATCATGGTTCACGAGGTACGGAGTTCCACTAACGCAGGGACACTATCGTTATCGGTTATCAAATCGCCTAAAGTTATGTACTTTTATGAGGAGCAGAGACAAAACGTAACTCGATCGTCAGTCTAGCAATCGGCCAATCGTGGATGAAAGAGAGGCGATGTGCAATCTTAGCTGTGAGATTGTCAGGTTTCATCCCATAGATTCGCCAAGAACTGAAGACGTTATATCTTTAGCTGAATATGTTGACTGAGTGATGTGATGCAAAAGGCATCGTAAACGGAGGAGGAGAGATTAGTGTTTAGCGTCCCGTCGAACGAGGTCATTAGAGACGGAGCACAAGCTCGTATTGTGGAAGGATGGGGAAGGAAATCGGCCGTGGCCTTTCAAAGGAACCATGCCGGCATTTGCGTGAATCGGTATTGGGAAATCACGGAAAACATAAATTTAGATGGCCAGACGCGGGTTTGAACCGTCGTCCTCCCGAGTGCGAGTCCATTGTGCTAACCACTGCGCCACCTCGCTTGATGCAACGTAAACTAGGAACGTGTAACTACGTAACAACTGCTTCTATCTTTTGCATTTCGTGTGATTGTTGGATTACAAAGAAAAGGATCTTGCAGAGTAAAGCAAGTGCCGCACAAAACGAGCAAAAGTTTCGCTGGCGGAATCTTTTCTTGTATGACGTTTTAGGCCTCTTAACGGCAAGCCACGGTGCAGTAGTCTTACTAGAAACTCATCGTGGTAGTTATTATTCGTTGCTTGTTAACATAAATTTACTATATGAAATTCATTACAGCGAATCTGAAAAGCATGAAGCTTCCTTTTCTAGGTGAATCACTGTAATTGCCATTCGATTTTATGTATCATTCCATTCCCATCTCAAAAGGCGTTGGCATAGCTGTAACTTCTATCACAAAAAATCGACGCCATGTTTCTTTGTTAACTTTCCTGCGAACGAGGATGGGAAAGAAAAGAAAGAGATAAACGAAACAACCGTATATCCGCCACATCAGTAAACATCGTGTTGTTAATGGACACCGCTACAGCTATCAAGGATATTACGGAATTGGGGATGGCAGATGATTTAATGATTCTGCCTCATAGGAACAGGCTCTCTCCTTAATTCACTCCCAAAAATGACGTTAAAATATAGCAGCAATTCATAACACAGCGTCTGCCATTATGTGCAACCCGTAAACTGTCTGGTTTCAAGGCGTCACTGTCTTCCTAAAAGACTGTTGTACTTTTCACTTCATTGAAACTCCTCAGTAAATTTTAATAAATTGCTCAAAAAACTTTCGCAGCATCCTCATGACATGCATTATTTTTGCTTTTGTCTTAGGAATCATCTTTCTTGATACTTACCGAGAATACAGCCTCGTCTGTAATGAAGCTAAAAGTAAACCAGCATTCTCGGTTCAAAATATTAGAGCGGGTTGTGTCTCCACTTATCAAAGGGATAAAACAGCTTGTGTTCACAGTTGAGTCGATCATCAGAACAATTTGAAGCTTAGGCCTTTGTCGTATCGTAACTTTACGGCGAGAAGGGTTACCAGCACGCTACGTTGCCCGCGGCGTAAACCTGGAGCTGCTGTCGTGAGACAGAAGGTATTGAAAATCTGGCTGGTAGTGATCGCCAAAGGGCAAAAGCCCCTGCTGATGATCGCTGAATACAAATTATGGCTCTCGGATACCCCAGAATTGCACACTGCCTTTTTGAAGGCAATTTGAGGGCTGCGTCGACCCAGACTGCACGAAATCGTCCCGAACGATCAGTTTGCCACGGGGCGCATATTACGAACAACAGTACTAATCTCTCAGCAACGTTTTGCGCAAAGGAGGTATGTAAGGGAACACTGCAATAAAAGCCGGGTCAACAGTGTCGAAGTCTCTTCGCCGGCCGGGGTGGCCGAACGGTTCTAGGCACTTCAGTCTGGAACTGCGCGACAGCTACGGTCGCAGGTTCGAATCCTGCCTCGGGCATGGATGTGTGTGCTGTCCTTAGGTTAGTTAGGTTTCAGTAGTTCTAAGTTCTAGGGGACTGATGACCTCCGATGTTAAGTCCCATAGTGCTTACAAGGGAACCTCCCCATCGCAGCCCCCTCAGATTTAGTTATAAGTTGGCACAGTGGATAGGCCTTGAAAAACTGAACACAGATCAATCGAGAAAACAGGAAGAAGTTGTGTGGAACTATGAAAAAAATAAGCGAAATATACAAACTGAGTAGTCCATGCGCAAGATAAGCAACAACAAGGATAATGTGAGCATAGGTGCGCCGTGGTCTCGTGGTTAGCGTGAGCAGCTGCGGAACGAGAGGTTCTTGGTTCAAGTCTTCCCTCGAGTGATAAGTTTACTTTCTTCATTTTAGTAAAGCTATGATCTGTCCGTTCGTTCATTGACGTCTTTGTTCACTGTAATAAGTTTAGTGTCTGTGTTTTGCGACCGCACCGCAAAACCATGCGATTAGTCGACGAAAGGACGTGCCTCTTCAATGGGAACCGAAAACATTTGATCGCAAGGTCATTGGTCAACCGATTCCTCCACAGGAAAACACGTCTGATATATTCTATACGACACTGGTGACGGCATATGCGTCACATGACAGGAATATGTTGTCGACCCACCTAACCTGTAAACTTGGCGAATGGGTAAAAAGATTCTTCTACCTTTCCCGATTTAGGTTTTCTTGTGGATGTGATAATCACTCCCAAAAAAGTGATGAAAACATAAGAGTTTGTGACATAAACTGAAAACAAAAATTAAAATTTCCACTCGAGGGAAGACTTGAACCAAGGACCTCTCGTTCCGCCTCTGCTCACGCTAACCACAAGACCACGCCGCTCCTGAGCGCACCTTGTCCTTGATAATGCTTATGCAGCGCATGGACTTCTAAGTTTGTATATTTTGCTTATTTTTTCATAGTTCCATACAACTTCTTCCTGTTTTCTCGATTGATCTATGTTCAGTTTTTCAAGGTCTAACCACTGTGCCAACTTAGAATTAAATCTGAGGGGGGTGCGATGGGGAGGTTCCCTTGTTAGAACCATTTGAACCATTTGAAGTCTCTTCATCGAGGAGCGCATGATTTGTGTGATGCCCGATGATCATCGCAGCACTGTGTAGAGGCGGCCGTGTACCAATGTACGTCCCAGGCATGTAGTCCCACGAGCTCAGAAAGATAGTGGGTTACCCATGTTTTGAGCCGATATCGTATACATATGTGTTGCGGCTCTCATTACTATTGATCGTAATTTGAGGGCTGTGCAGTATTGTGACAACGTCCTCAAACCTATTTTCCAGACCTATACTCAACATTGTGGTGATGAGTTCGTCCTTCAGGACGATAATACATGAGCACTCTGTGCCAACCTCGTGAACACCTTCTTCCATGAGCCAAGCATGAACCTAATGGCTTTGCGATATCTGCTGACGCGAAACCGAGTCATGAAACATCACCAACTTGACCTCATATTTTAAGGGAAAAAAGCACGCTTGTAAGATATCAGCGTCAGCAATCAATCCTGCTCGAAAATTTGGGCCATAGTACAGATAGTACGCAGTTATGACCTTCTGAATGTACGAGTACAGTTTTTATATTTCGCTCGCACTGGTAGTCTGTCACTCGATCCGTCTCACTGTAACTGCATAATATCCGAGCACGAAGTACCATACAGTGGAGTGAGAAACAGCTTTTTTTTTTTAGATAATTGATTGGATTTCGCAACGTCCTTTTACAACCATCTCAACAATGGAAATGTTATACTGCAGTTTGTTTTGACAATGCATTGATCTGAGACGCACCCTAGTACGAAGTTACATAGGCTTAACAAAGAACACATAATGGCATAAAATAAATTTTACACCCACAATATAACGAAACGAGTAAACAAGACGAAAACGTAACACAGGACACACAGAGGTAGTATGCTATGAAAATCCTAGTGGTAACACAATAAGAAACGAAAATGCGCCGTTTGTACACACATTTGGAATATTTACAATTCAGTAATATCAGTGGCTATGTATCTAACTTTTGTACGACCTGTAAGAATGTTTTCAAAAGTTGCGGGTAGAGAATTGAATACCTGTTCAGGTCTTTAAGTACCATCTAGACAGAACATAAGAACAGTGCACAAGAACCAGATTTGGGTATTACTGCCATGGCCGACCTTGGTTGCCGAGCGGTTCTAGGCGCTTCAGTCCGGAACCGCGCGACTGCTACTATCGCAGGTTCGAATCCTGCCTCGGGCATGGATGTGTGTGATGTCCTTAGGTTAGTTAGGTTTAAGTAGTTCTAAGTTCTATGGGACTGATGACCTCAGCTGTTAAGTCCCATAGTGCTCAGAGCCATTTGAACCATTACTGCCATACATCTGGATACACAATTATTCAGAAGCATATATATAGAAGGTACATAATGACGTAAATTTATAGGCTGAGCGTTCCGTATCCTGTTGAATAGCACGTGGGAATATAAAGTCAGAGGTTTGTGTTCATAATGATGGTATACCAACAACCGATAGTGCTGCACCTGCAGGAGCTGTACGCCATGACGGTCAAATTGCAACGTTTAACCTTAAAGAACGAGAGCTCCCGAAAGTCGTGACTGGCAAGCATCATCATATGCTGCGGTCTACTAACTTCTGAAGCAAACGAAAGTGTATGCGGCTTTATTTGTGCTGTTAATTATGCTTTTCGCTTTCGTTGCAGGAATCATAGACAACTTCATGAATGAAGACGAGACAGATGTAGAGCAAAATACAAACAGATGTTCGATGTTTCTTTACGTGAGGATGACGGCGTCAATAATGAGGCTGCCCTTTCACCACAATCACATTTGTTGAATAGCTTCATTGGTCAGTGTTACAAGGGGTCAGGGATGTAAAAACGAGGAAGTAAGTTACGATGAAGCCTGCTGTGAAGAGCGCTGTATGAAACGAGCTGTCGCCGTTTGGAAAGGTGGAAAGACGAGAAATCTGGCTGTCAGGACGCCAGGAGGAACTTCAAATTACAAAAACACCGAGCTGAAGTCACTGCAGTTTCTGTATTGATGAGACCACCAGATGGAACAAAATACCTTCAACCGATGGATACAGAGGGGTCCAAAAAATGTATCCACTGTTTAAAAGTCCATAACTTGCAAACTAATTGACGGGACGGAGTTGTCTCATTTTTGGTGAAAGTGCAGCTTAAAGTCCAACTTAAAGATATCACTGTAGGTGTTCGACATGGTCATCATTAACACCCACACACAAACGATGCCGCCGAACTGCAGCACGAACTACTGACTGCAACGTGTTCAGTTGGATATTTGCACATGAATGTACGATGGATTCTCGAAGTTCATCCAATGTGCGTGGCTTTTGTCGATAAACGACGTTCTTTAGTGTTCCCCACAGGTAAAAGTCCAGACGAGTTAGGTCTGGAGAACGTGGTGGATACTCCACAACACCTCTACGGCCTGTCCATCTTCCTGGTAGATTTTCGTCGAGATACGCCGTAACACGATTTTGGTAGTGGGCTGGGGCACCATCTTGTTGAAAGTAAACTCTTCCGTCTCCATACAAGTCTCGGATGACAGGTGAAATGGATGTCTGAAGCTTCTGAAGGTACACCTAACCGGTCACTGTGCCGTCAAAGAAGAATGGCCCAATCAAGCCCCGGTAAGACAACCCACACCACACATTTACTCCTGACAAATTCACGGCTTTGTCTACATGAACGTTCGGATTTTCGGCGGCCCAGTAGAAGCAATTCTGGCGATTTTCTGTACCACTGAGTTTGAAATGTGCCTCATCAGACCACACAATCATCTCTGCAAACTCTTCATCGTTGCGCACTATGTTAGTAAACCACTTGCAGTACTCCATTCTACGATCTGGGTCGTCCTGGTTCATTGCGTGTAGCAGTCGTGGGATGTAGCACTTCTACTTTGCTGTCTTCAAAATTCGCCGAACGTTTGAGCGACTCACTCTAGTTTCGCGGGCACACTGTCTCACAGACTTCTGCAGTGAGCGAGTGAATTGTTGTAACACACGACGGGAGTTAGCTGGACTTGTTACTGATACAGGTCGTCCAGATCGTTGTTTGTGTACATCTTTAACACAGCCTTCGGCTTCAAATTTGTCTCGAATGCGACCAATCGTTAACCGTGTCGGTGGCTCTGTTTGATACTCATTTCGCCATTGCCGTTGAACCTCATTAATGTTTTCGTACTTAAAATACCACTTCAAAACTGACTTCCTTTCGTCGAACGTCAGCCTTGCGCCAGCCATGTTTACTCGAGTAACTAGGTGCAACTAAGAACAAAACACTGACTATCTGGCGACTGTCATCTGACAAAACAAAACAACGCAATACAACGCTAGTGTGGCGATTGTCGGAACTACAAACTACTACGCTACCCAAGATGAGACAACTCAGTCAATTAGTTTGCCAGTTATGGACTTTTAAACAGTGGATATATTTTTTTGGACCCCTCGGTATATTTGGGTTTCGCGTATCTTAGCCTTTTCTCCGCAAGTTTACCAACTTGGCACTACTTCTGGGCGTCCTTGTGAGCGTAACAACATGCGTCAAATGCATTCTCTTCTTTACAGGCACTTACACGGTCCAGTCACACTAATCTGACCACCTGTTAAAACCTGAATAACCACCTTTTGCAGCGCGGACGTGCAGGAAGAGAGTAAGTAAGTTTCTGGAATGTACCGCGGAGCCATTCTGACGCAAGTGCCGTGGCCAGCTGCGCTAGATTTCTCGGTTGAGGATCCACTGCGCGAATAGCCCGATCTATGTGGCTCCATAGATTCTCCATTTGGTTTAAACCCGATGAGTCTGGTGGCTACGGGAACACGGTAACCTCATCCTGGTGCTCTTCGACCCACGCACATACACTGCGAACTGTGTGACACATTGCAGTGTCCTGTTGGTAGATGTCATCGTGCCAAGAAGAAAATAAACTGCATGTAGGGATGGGCATGGCCCACAAGCATAGATATGTATTTGTGTTGATCCATTGTCACTTTCAGAATGACGAGATCACCCAGGCAATGCCACGAAAACATTCCCCAGACCATAACGCTCCTGCCTCCTGTCTGGACCTATCTGATGACTGTTGCAGGACAGGACGCGCCAACGGCCATCTGCCTGATGGAACATAAAACGTGATTCATCTGGAAAGAGCACCTACAAGTCGTCGTCCGTCCACTCGCGATGTTGGCATGGAAATTCCAGCCTTTGTCGCAGATGAACAACAGTAAGCGTGGATGCATACGCAACAACGTTCGCTGAACGATAGTTGTGAAGAGACTGTTTGTAGCCCCTTGGTTCATCTGGGCGGTCAGCTGCTCAACGTTTGCAAATGTATTCGCCCATACGCATTTCCGCAGCCCGTTACGCGTCACAGTTGCCTCGGCGCCCGTTTAAGACAGCGCCATTTTGCCACGAATAGTATACTTTAACCATGGCGGCACGCGAATAGTTTACATACTAGGCCGTTTCGGGAATGTTTCCACCCTTGTCCCGCAAGCCAATGATGATGCCCTTTTAGAGGTCAGATAATTCGCACCGTTTCCGCATTACGACGACGACTGCACTGTTTTCTGCGTCCCCCCGACAAGTTTTATATATCCTCCACTGCTAGTGCTGCCACCTGCCGTCTGTGAGTGGTTACTGCACGTTGACGTCAAACATGGGCGGTGATCACATTAATGTGATTGGACCGTGTATGTGCATCAGGATTTCGGCCGATATTCGAGTACACTTGATATCGAAGTGGCTACACCAGTGATCAGTCACGTTACTTTGAACATCCAGTGAAATGATATTTTGACAATGGTAGTATGTTTTGCTTATTGTGTCAAAGTGGAAGGTTTCTAATCTGTAGCTGGTGCCAGAGATCTCTTTGCTTTAAACCTTTTTATTTAGCGACTCACAAAAGCAGTGTAAATGAATGAAGTGAATGAGTGTGTCATTAAAGAAGTAGTGTAGCACTGTTTAATTATTAACATGGCTGTTGTGCGTTATTTTCTTTGGTTTGTTTATGTGAAGCACATTTTCAGAAATTGCGCTGTTCTTCAGCATGATTGGCATGATTAAATAGCAACTGCAGAATACCTACACAATGTGATCAAAAGTATCCGGACACCCACAAAAACATACGTTTTTCATATTAGGTGTATTGTGCTGCCACCTACTGCCAGGTACTCCATATCAGTGACATCAGTACTCATTAGACATCGTGGGAGAGCAGAATGGGGCGCTCCGCGAACTCACGGACTTCGAACGTGGTCAGGTGATTGGGTGTCACTTGTGTCATACGTCTGTACGCGAGATTTCGAAGCTCCTAAACATCCCTAAGTCCACTGTTTCCGATGTGACAGTGAAGTGGAAACGTGAAGGGGCACGTACAGCACAAAAGCGTACAGGCCGACCTCGTGTGTTGACTGACAGAGACCGTCGACAGTTGCAGAGGGTCGTTATGTGTAACAGGCAGACATAGGAATTCCAAACTGCATCAGGATCCACTGCAAATACTATGACAGTTAGGCGGGAGGTGAGAAACTAAAGATTTCATGGTCGAGCGGCTGCTCATATGCCACACATCAAGCGGGTAAATGCCAAAGGACGCATTGCTTGGTGTAAGGAGCGTAAAAATTGGACGATTGAACAGTGGCAAAACGATGTGTGGGCTGACGAATCACAGTACACAATGTAGCGATCCGATGACAGGGTGTGGGTAAGATGAATGCCAGGTGAACGACATCTGCCAGCGTGTGTAGTGCCAGCAGTAAAATTCGGAGGCAGTGGTGTTACGGTGTGGTCGTGTTTTTCATGGAGGGGGCTTGAACCTCTTGTTGTTTTGTGTGGCACTATCACAGCATAGGCCTACACTGATGTTTTAAGCACCTTCTTGCTTCCCACTGCTGAAGATCAATTCTGGGACGGCAATTGCATCTTTCAATGCGATCGAGCACCTGTTCACAATGCACGGCCTGTGGCGGAGTGGTTACACGACGTCGGCCGGAGTGGCCGAGCAGTTATAGGCGCTACAGTCTGGAACCGCGCGATCGCTACGGTCGCAGGTTCGAATCCTGCCTCGGGCATGGATGTGTGTGATGTCCTTAGGTTAGTTAGGTTTAAGTAGTTCTAAGTTCTATGGGACTGATGACCTCAGAAGTTAAGTCCCATAGTGCTCAGAGCCATTTTTGGTTACACGACAATAACATCCCTGTAATGGACTGGCCTGCACAGAGTCCTGACCTGAATCCTATAGAACACCTCTGGGGTGTTTTGGAATTCCAATTTCGTGCCTTTTGATCACATAGTGTATATGAGAATATTGTTAAAACAGTATTGAAAGCATCTGTGCCCTTAGTTGGGATATTACGTACTTACATTAATTACCTCGTTTCGCGTAAAATAAAATGTGATATTGAACAAGATTTCAAAATACGTTGGGCAGAGGTGATACCCTTCCCCGTCCTCTTCCCTCTCCCGAGAATAGGAGGGCTCTGGTTGTCACTCCGCTGCACAGTACGTGGCGCTCGGACATTAGGCGACGGTTGTGGGGCGGAGCGAGTGGCAGATAACCGGTGCTCGTGAAGTTTAAAAGCTGTGAATTCAGAAGATCAGAACTACGTGAGGTCAGAATTATAGCCCAAATCATCTCGCGGGACCGATTTCTGGGGCTGATATCTTGAAAAATTGCTTTTTTCTCCTAAAAATATGAATTCAAGTTGGTGATGATGTTTCCTTGTGGGGCCAGTGACAGCCTGCTGTGTCTCCTCTCAGTAAATCTCACCACACACTGTGTGAGTCCAGCCAAGTGCGCCGCCTTCCAACAATGGTACAGGCCTGAGCAGCAGATTTTCGCGGTATTTATTTGGTTTGATTCGTTTCTATTTGACAGTAATGCTATTTTTTCGTTTCATGAGTCTTGGATTTCATTCCCTGCTCCCCTTGAATTTAAGCTCACCCACGTTGGCAGATATGCAGGTAGTGCAATACGTTTATCTGAACAGTTTTTCTGTGGGCTCCTACACTTTATCCCATGACGACAGTTCCTTGGTTTAGTTAGAAAGTCGTAGACAAGTACGCGGCTGAAATACCGTTATAAAAAGTTGACTAAATCCTGCGTTATAATCAAACTGCGTACACTGGAGAAACCTATGAATTTGTGTGGTAGAAAGTTCGTTCAGGTGAGTTAACGTGATGCATAATGACTTTTCTATACAGAAATTCTTCGATGTTGGTGTTCTATAATCCCTAATTATTTTCTGTTTGCTCAACGATGAAAGAGCTCATATTGTGATGTTGTGTAATAAGGAAAGAAGTCAAATGAAAAGCAGTTGTCATTTTTTTTCAGCAATCTCTAAAGAAAATAAGTTATGTCCACCGAAATATGGCGACCCAGTTAAGGAAACTGAGTTCTCCATTTCACGTCAGCTCTTCGGCGCTAATTGGCAGTTAACGCATTTGAGTCATTTGTCTAGCTGATGTCCAACACAACATCCTAATTATCCTCGTTATCAAATATCTGTCTCTATGAAGACGTTTTCGTTTACGGTTTCAGCTTGTAAAGAATTTCGACCACGCAAATGAACGGAGTTTCACGTTTCGCTCTCATAATTTGGATTGCACACAAAAATATTCGTAATCCTTATCATACTATCAAAATTATTATGGCGTTGCACGGTTTATTGATGCGCAATCGTAATTACGCTGGAAACGCAGAAACCCAACTTTGCTGTATCGACACGAATCCAGTGGTGTGGCCGTCGCCTCCGACGTTATTATACCACAGATAAACTACATTATTCTGTAGAGATAATTTCTGTAAAGAACGTCTCTTATTTTTAGTGTTACGTTTTCGCTGTAAAGGATGGCTGTGGGAACAAAGCTTGAGCACGTAGCTTGAGAAATAGGAAGCCTCGTACCCACCAATGAAGTTCGGGGTATCTTAGGAATTGGACACTGCATTGTTCATTACTTTTGCCATTCTATTCAGTTCATATGGCCTCAGGACAAAGACAGATGTGCAAGCGATTCATGAGGACTATAATGTTTGGCTTCGATGTATGGTGATGTGTCTACATATTAACGGAGGATTACAGAATGAAAAATTCTGGCACGTACAGTAGCTTACTCTGCCGGAAACGCACCAATGGCTGTTTAAGGAAAAGGCGAAACTGGTAACATTAGTTCATGTTGCAAAGAGAGGAGTGTGGTAACAGCTCTAGAAAAGTTGACAGTGTAGGGGAAACTAGTTACGGTGTGGTGTCTCTATTTTAGAAGAAGACATAAGGAAGCTCACAGACAGTGCTCTTGTCCGTACTTCATACAGACACTACAGCTGAAAAGAGCAAGCATAGATTTGCACCGTACTTCCCGATTAACTAGAACTATCTAAACTGTTACTGAGATGCATACTCGCTGTCTTGCTGGAAGATATATCACTTGTTCTCATAACATGGAGCCCCAGCTCATTTTGCACATCTTCCTCGTGAACACCTGCGTCAGGCGTTCCCTGAAATGTGGATAGAGAGAGGAGGTACTATCTCATGGCCAAATCGTTTACTCGATCTGACCAAGTTTTATTTCTTATTGTGGAGTCATGTGAAAAGTCCTGTGTACGAGACACCTGTCGACACTGAAGGGACAAGACAAGACTTCTTGCTGCCTGTGATATTGTTCGAACGATCCCGAGATTGTTCCAGCAAGGCAACATAAAAGCTGAGGGACCCCAGTTTCAGCCGTTGTTATGAGCTAGCACTTAGTTAAAGTTGTGCAGATACAAAAATTATTTCAAAAAATATATCTAGTTGGACTACTTGGTCCATCGCTGCAAACCGGCAGTAAATTTTCAATTTTCTTATTTGCGCTTAAATCTATAGATTCAGTCGTTTCCGGATCGAGATTTTCCGTTTCAAGTTGATGACTTTATCATGCTCTATCATCTCTTAAAGTTTGTGTCATCATCACGGCAAAGTCTGTATGTGCAGCAAACAGTATTAAGCCCCGGTGAGGCCAGTTCTCGAATGCTATTAGAACCTGCCGGGTATCTACTGAATCAAATAAATCTAGAGGTTTATAGACTAAAAAATGATGCTATCACGTATGAATAGGCCAGCTTAATCCGTCATAATACTGTCATCACTATGTTCAGAGTTTACTTGGTAAACTGAAGAGAGACGATATACCTGTAACGAGAAGTTCCCGCCTATTTTGGAAATAGACAGTAAAAATATTAAATTTTCCCCATTATATCCTTCACCGTACTATAAAATCAAGAGAATAAGGTCTATAAACAGTCGTTTTATTATACTCCTTTCTTGAGTGGATACGAAAATGGGCAAGTGGGTTTCGTACCAAGAATCGCACATCGCGCACCGGGAAATGAGTACTATGTATCGACGTATATATTTGTTATTTATGAGACAAAAATATTTTGGTTTACATAGTCACAGAAAACTGCTGGAGCTGTGTCTGTTTCCTTCATATGGAGAATAGGGCAGCTACACTTCGTTCTGTGAGCGGCTGTACGAAATGATACTGGTTAAAGGCTCACGCTTATCAGTGTAGGCACGTTCATTAAGCTACATAAGGTGTGGATCGAAGCAATCGTTCCAGTTACCTTCGACATTTTCGTCGAAAGGTCGGGTGGGGTCTGCGTAATGCAGTTCCCTCCAGCGACAAGTTGTGAGAGAGATCACAACTCCAGGACAGTTTTGTCCAGTTTGATAACTGGGTATTGGACCCAAGATCTTTCTGTCCGAAAAACGGAACTTCTATGGCTACAATCACAGTATATTATTGACTGAATCGTGTCATCTTTTCGTGTTGTAATGTTCAACATCTCAACCGAAACAGATAGACAAACCGCTATTCAAAGCCTTGCAAAATCGTTCCTTGTCAAAGTAAGAGTTCACAGTTGCCACAAATAAGACTCGCCAGTCAACAAGTGAGTACCATAACAATAATGAGTATTTACTGTATTTTGTGGCTTATGAACATGTACAGATCTTTTACACCTGTACTTCTTGGAATAAAAGCAGCACAGATATATTTATTTCTTTGTAAACGCTCCGTGATTTTGTTTTGATCTTAAATTAATGAATACAAAATGTGGTTCCTGCACAATTGTGTCAAGTGCTATGTTTCTGCATCACTTACTCTGTGCTGGGAAGTACCCGGACAACAATCAATGTACTTTTCGGACTCCAGCCATCTAGAACTTCATTTCGCTCCTATTACAGCATTTAATATTAATGTTCCATTAATTGCCGTTCCTCGTGGGGAATATTTGTTGGTGAATTTATTATTATTGGATCTGACACGTAACCGACGCTCTAGCCACCTAAACGTTTCATGGTATTCAGATAAGGGCTTTGAGTAGAACACTTCAGTAAATCTACCCTATTTTCTTCCAAGTGTTGAGCAGGCTGCGTATCTAGTTAAACGAAATAAATTATCAGACTATATAAATGCAAAACACTGCGAAGTGGCGGGAATAACAACGTTCCGCAATTTTGGAGCTTGGCTGAGAGCCAACATAAATTTAATAAATCGCCTCCAGAAGAGATTCACCGCGTATGAGCACAAAGTACCCCACTGAAAGGCGAAATGTTTTGCCATCGTTGATGATGACTGAGATGGCTTTTAAGATTTCTTCTGCTGATTATATTTCTTCGGTTATGAATGTGAAATCAAACACAGGATAAACTTCGCACCTACTTCTGCTAATCCCTCAGTGCATTAGTTAATGCAATCACTCTAGGTTAACAAAAATTTAGCAGATTAATCATCTGAGTTGGGAGAATGTTAGCCAAATCTATAGAACACTCATTGGCGGTGTTCAGCGAGGAACTAGACGGAAACTAGAAAAGTGCCTTTCGAATGAGCGTTAGGTGGATCAGAGACGTACTGTCGGAATTTAACTGAGAACTTTAAACACTAATCGCTATACGACCTTTCTGTAACTACTCTGACGCATTTAGACACTAAAGAGTCATAATCAGATGAAAATCTGCGTACTGTTCCCTTGTCCCCGGGAAACTGCGACTGACAGTGGTAGATGGATAAAACAACTGAAAAATCTGACAAATGCCTGTGTCATGATTTATCTAAAAGTAAGAAATAAAATGTATTAGAGAAACATGTGGCTCGCGTTTTATTGACACTCTAAATCATGTACAGCAGATGAGACCTCACGGTCTACATAATCCACCGGATTACCTCTAGTACTCTTTAAAATTCTAAGACTGTAAGTTAAACATTGAACCTTAAATTCTTAACCCGCACCTCGTTTTCTGTACATGATTTCGAGCAAGGTGCGTCAAATGTTTCTCTAACCTATTTTATTTCTCACTTTAGACAAATCATTTCACAAAATATGTAACCGAATCTTTTTTCAAATTTTTTAAATTCAAATTTCTTTATTGACAGTTAAATGTTACACCAGTGTAACTATTTATGTGCAAAATAGCTGGGCCATTTTTTGACACCTGACTGACATAGCTCGTAGCAGATTTTGTAAAATATATCAACTTTCTTCAAATCGATAATTACAGTTTCCTTAATTACTCTAGTTACTTTCAAGCGTTCAAAACTTTTTTTTTTTTTTTTAAAGAAGGCCTCATACAGGTCAGTCTGATACTTCATTTGTCCATTTCATACTCTCCGTTTGACTATGAAAATTCGGTCAAACATCCATTGTGTAATTATCCCTCAAATTACTGATGAAGTTTCTCTTAATTACTCTGATTACTTTCAAGCATTCAACCCTTGTTTTTCCAAACTATACCTCACTCTTGTCAATTCGATAACCCATATGTCTTTCCCACTCGTCGTTTGGCTATCAAAACTCGGACAAAATCCATTGTATAATTACTACGGCGTCTTTTTTTTTTTTTGCTTCGCTCAAACATTTCAGCAAAAAGACATTCCGATTAACTTGTAACAAATCGGAAAGTAAGTGTTGTGCATCACATATAGGGTGTCCGGAAATTCCCGTTACGATATTCTAGGAAGTGTAGAGGCGAAAAAGTAAATAATATTTTTAATTGGAACCCGTGTCCGAAAATATACCGTTTCCGTGCTACAACCATTTGAAAAAAATGCTGATTCAAATGGCTCAAATGGCTCTGAGCACTATGGGACTTAGCAGCTGAGGTCATCAGTCCCCTAGAACTTAGAACTACTGAAACCTAACTAACCTAAGGACATCACACACATCCATGCCCGAGGCAGGATTCGAACCTCCGACCGTTGCGGTCGCGCGGTTCCAGACTGAAGCACCTAGAACCGCTCGGCCACAACGGCCGGCAAAAAATGATGGTAACGCGACTATTGTACAAGTAATTGATTAGCCGTGACGCAGTATATCTCATGTTTTATAGGCAAAGAAACTGCTCGTGTACTCGTTGAGTGGTTCTCTTCAACGTGACACAACACGACCTCTTCCAGTGCCGGTGTGCAGCGTGTCCTTCGAACACATCAGCCACTTTCTCGAAGCCTTTGCGTAATTGTGGCGAAAAGTGTATATGATGGAGTCGGACGTTGTGGAGAACGATCTTGATAAAGGCGACGAGCAGCTCGTCCATTACCGTGAGATTCGCCATTCAGAAGGTCACGTCGACGTGTACTCAACCATGTTGCTCTAACACTAACAGATACATGAATGAGGCTCTAACCAGGTCAGAGAGGCAGGAAAGACTTCAAATGAGATCAGTCAATCCGACGTAACCTTCCCTCCGCCCACTCATGACTATCCTGTTGCGTACTTACCTAGCAAACATGTTTTCAAGCGTCTGCAGCATATGATTTTTTAATTAAAATATTATGTACTGACTCCGCTCTACAGGTGCTAGAAGCCTGTAACGGGAATTTCCGGGCACCTTGTATAACCAATTGTGTACAAGACTGAGAGGTTTTGTTGCTGCTGATCCCGATGATTATGAGTGCAAGGAGACCAAACACCCACTGTCATCAGTCTCCTATTCACTTGCCAGGACGAAATCGTTGTATCCCACCTGTCTGCGTCTAGAGTAAATTCTACGTAGAAGTGTGAGAATCTATTCTAAGTGTTTCCGTTGCGTGTATCGGAGACGAGACGTGGATGCAGCCCGGTATTCACCCAGTAGGGTGCGGGAAACCGCCTAAAACCCACATCCAGACTAGCCGGCACACCAGCTCTCGTCGTTAATCGTCGAGGAAGTGAGCGCTTTAACACGCACGGTTATCAAATGGTTCAAATGGCTCTGAGCACTATGGGACTTAACATCTGAGGTCATCAGTCCCCTATAACTTCGAACTACTTAAACCTAACTAACCTAAGGACATCACACACATCCATGCCCGAGGCAGAAAAAAGCCATACATATCGGAAATTAGCCGGCAGTAACGCTTGCAGTTTGCCAAGGATTACATCAGCAAACCGATGGAGTTTTGGAACACTGTGATATTGAGAGACGAATCGAAGTTCAATGTGTTCGGATTTAATGCAAGAAAGAAAGTTTGGCGCAAGCCGTATTCGCACGTCGACATCAAACACATGCATCCCACAGTCAAACACGGTGGGGGCGGTATCACGGTCTGGGGCTGTATGGCGGCGTCCGGCGTTGGAAATCTAGCTGTAATCCACGGTACAATGGATCATATGAGATACATCGACGTGTTGCGAGGTAATTTACACGCTAGTGCACAGACATTGGGCCTTACTGGAGCCGGCCGAAGTGGCCGTGCGGTTAAAGGCGCTGCAGTCTGGAACAGCAAGACCGCTACGGTCGCAGGTTCGAATCCTGCCTCGGGCATGAATGTTTGTGATGTCCTTAGGTTAGTTAGGTTTAACTAGTTCTAAGTTCTAGGGGACTAATGACCTCAGCAGTTGAGTCCCATAGTGCTCAGAGCCATTTGAACCATTTTGAACCTTACTGGGGTGTTCCATTTCCAGCAAGACAACGACCCAAAACATATCGCCATGAAAACCCGGGAGTGATTACTGTACAATGCCCCCAGTAGGGTTCTAACACCACCTCAGAGCCCTGATTTGAACGCCATTGAGAACCTGTGGGCTCATCTTGACACACAAGTCAGAAAAAGACGTCCATCCGGTAAAAACGACTTGGAGAAAGTGCTCCTGGAGGAAAGGTCGAAAATTACCCCTGGTATCACCCGGAATTTAATACAAAGCATTCCTAGGCGTTTACGTGCTGGTATAGATGCTAAAGGGATGCACACTAGCTATTAGTAGGTGAACATCAATGAAGAAAACGAACACACTGTCCGACTCATACGCGTGTGCCAATACTTTTTTGGATGCAGAAGAGCGATGTTTATTTTCATAACACTGTATGTTACTTTTCGGACAGGTGATTTGGACATATTTGTAACTTATGTAATGTAAGGTGGCACGTGTCTGGGTTCTGTTCTGAAACATTTGTTTCGTTTAACCTACAACCACTAAAATGTATCTTTGCCAATACTTTTTGGTGCGACTGTAAATACCTTCAGGAAATACGAGGGGCGTTCAGCAAGTAATACAACACTTTGTTTATGAAAGCAGGTTGGTTTTATTCAGGATTCCAATACACCATATTATTACCCACTCTTTTGGTTACAAAATCGTACTTATAATCTCCGTTCAATGCGACTGCCTTGCGCCACTTCACTGGAATGACCCGTAAGCCTGCATGCTACCACTTTACTGGTCGACGTGGAGCCAACGTCTTGCTGTATCAATAACCTCCCCATCATCAGCGTACTGCTTCCTGCGTAGTGCATCTTTCATTGGACCTAACAGATGGAAGTCGTAAGGTGTGAGATCAGGGTTGTAGGATGGGCGAGGAAGAACATTTCAGTGAAGTTCTGAGAGCTCCTTCCGGGTACGCGAACTTGTGTGAGGCCTTGCGTAGTCACGGAGGAGGAGAAGGTCGTTTGCATTTTTGTGGAGACGCTCAAGTCGTTTCTTCAATTTCCTGGGGGTAGCATACTACACTTCAGAGTACATCGTTGCACCATGATGGAGCACAGCTAACAGAATAACCCCTTAAGAGCCCCGGAACACCATCGCCGTGACGTTACCGGAACAAACAAACAATTAAAATAGCTTAAAAGGGGAAAGGCCGCTGAACCTGATGGGATACCAGTTCGATTTTACACAGAGTACGCGAAGGAACTTGCACCCCCCCTTCTTGCAGCGGTGTACCGTAGGTCTCTAGAAGAGCGTAGCGTTCTAAAAGTTTGGAAAGGGGCACAGGTCATCCCCGTTTTCAAGAAGGGATGTCGAACAGATGTGCAGAACTATAGACCTATATCTCTAACGTCGATCACTTGTAGAATTTTGGAACACGTATTATGTTCGAGTATAATGACTTTTCTGTAGACTAGAAATCTACTCTTTAGGAATGAGCATGGGTTTGGAAGAAGATAATCGTGTGAAACCCAGCTCGCGCTATTCGTCCAAGAGACTCAGAGGGCCATAGACACGGGTTCCCAGGAGATGCCGTGCTTCTTGACTTCCTCAAGGAGTTTGATACAGTTCCCCACAGTCGTTTAATGAACGAAGTAAGAGCATATGGACTATCAGACTAATTGTGTGATTGGATTGAAGAGTTCCTAGATAACAGAACGCAGCATGTCAGGTATGCCGCAGGTGAGTGTCGTAGGAACCGTTGCTATTCACAATATATATAAATGACCTTGTGGATAACATCGGAAGTTCACTGAGGCTTTTTGCGGATGATGCTGTAGTATATCGAGAGGTTGTAACAATGGAAAATTGTACTGAAATGCAGTAGGATCTGCAACGAATTGACGCATGGTGCAGGGAATGGCAATTGAATCTCAATGTAGACAAGTGTAATGTGCTGCGAATACATAGAAAGAAAGATCCTTTATCATTTAGCTACAATATAGCAGGTCAGCATCTGGAAGCAGTTAATTCCATAAATTATCTGGGAGTACGCATTAGGAGTGATTTAAAATGGAATAACCATATAAAATTAATCGTCGGTATAGCAGGTGCGAGACTGAGATTCATTGGAAGAATCCCAAGGAAATGCAAGACGAAAACGAAGGAAGTAGGTTACAGTACACTTGTTCGCCCACTGCTTGAATACTACTCATCGGTGTGGGATCCGTACCAGATAGGATTGATAGAAGAGATAGAGAAGATCCAACGGAGAGCAGCGCGCTTCGTTACAGGATCATTTAATAATCGCCAAAGCGTTACGGAGATGATAGATAAACTCCAGTGGAAGACTCTGCAGGAGAGACGCTCAGTAGCTCGGTACGGGCTTTTGTTAAAGTTTCGAGAACATACCTTCACCGAAGAGTTAAGCAGAATATTGCTCCCTCCTACGTATACCTCGCGAAGAGACCACGAGGATAAAATCAGAGACATTAGAGCCCATACAGAGGCATATCGACAATCTTTCTTTCCACGAACAATACGAGACTGGAATAGAAGGGAGAACCGAAAGAGGTAATCAAAGTACCCTCCGCCACACATCGTCAGATGGCTTGCGGAGTATGGATGTATATGTAGATGTAGATGGGGGTTCAGCTTTGAACTTTTTCTTCAGGTGGGAGGTGAAGTGGCGCCACTCCATGGATTGCCGTTTTGTTTTCGGTGCGAAGTGATGAACCCATGTTTCATCGCTTTTGACGATGATCGACAAAAAATTGTCACGATGAGCCTCGTAACGCGGAAGCAATTCCGCACAGATGGTCCTTCGTTCCTCTTTATGGTCTTGTGCTAAGCGACGAAGAACCCAGCGGACACACGCCTTCGAGAACCTTAGCTGGTAGATGGGCGTGTCAGACCCACCAATAGATTCGTCCAGTTGAAAAGCAAGGTGTTTAATTGTGATCAACTCGAATGAGAGTGTCCGCACGTTCCAGCATTGCTGAAGTCACAATTGTGTGCGGCCGGCCGGCACTCAGGTGATCGGACAGGTATGTGCGACCTTGTTGCGATGGTTACAGACGTCCTGTCCAACGATTCACCGTGCTTTTGTTCTCTGCCTGATCGCCACAGACATTCTGCAAGCGCCTATGAATATGAATATCTGCGATGCTCTAGTTTTCCACCAAAACAAACTCGATGACAGCTCTCCGCTTGGAACGCACCTCCGTTGCAGACGCCATGTTGAAGGTTACGTATAGCGTCACCACCTGTCGGAACTTCATTAAACTACAGGTACTAAAGCAGGAATATTCCACGCTGTCTCACAACAATGCCGCATTTTTCCACCGAAATTGGCTGAGGAAATAAATGTGTTGCATTACTTATTGAGTGTCCCTATACGATTACTTCCTAGCAGTAGATTTACATTAGATGTTAACAACATTTGACATCCTCTCTACGTCAGTTATTTTTCTGGCCACTTGCTAGTTCCCTATATTATGACTAGTAAGATTCACAACAGCCATTACTGTAAAGCCAGCACTCTCTAAAAGATAAATTACGTGACTAATAAGAAAGACCACATAAATCGAACTGCTTGCCTCTACATTCCGTGTAGGCCTTTCTGCCTGCCTACGGATCGCTGCTTCGTTCCTGGGATCAGGCATCACTGAATCGAAATATTGGAAGAAGTAACGTTAAAAGTTAATGTCCGTCGACAACAAGGTAATCCAGACGGATCTCTAACTCGAACTGGACAAAGATGAATACGGAGTATCTAAATTGGCCGTGGTATCGTTTTAAAAAACTATATCGGCATTTGAAAAGAAAAGCACAGAAAAAAAACAAATCACAATGGCCGAAATGAAGTGATCTGCGCTTCACTGAAATACGATGCGTCCAGTTACAGCAGTTCTGTGCCACATTGCTCGATGGAAATAATGGAATCTCGTGGTTTCAGTATTCTAATGTTTCTGTCTTTAATATCGGCTTACGGAATGCGAACTGAGACTTCTCCCTTAAGAAGCTCCTCAGTTGTGCTTAATGAGATTATGTGCATTCTTCTTCAGTTTGCTTGCCAAGGAAAGAATATCTGTGCAACAGTGAGATACGCTGACCTCTCATCCATGCGATGGCCGACGCAGCTAATCTTTCACGCCTCAAAATTTGAGCATTTGTCGGGGAAATGGCGAGAAACGGCAGCAACCAGTCATATTTCTCATATATAAACATTAATTTACGTATACATCACTGCTACGTGATTTTTTTCGTATTGTTAAAGATAGGGAAACCTGTCAACAGTCAAATGGTTGGTTTGAACACATCAAGCGTCGTCCTATAACAGATGGTATGTCGTCGTCTTCCTCAGACCTTTGAACTGACTTAATCAACCATTTATGGGGAGACATATATCTTAACTGACAAACATTTCCATAGGTAAAATTAAATAGTCACCCGTTTATAAAAAACCAGTAACGACCGATTATCGAACCCCAGCCCTGTATCTTCGTTTTCTGGCACTTGATCACTGAGCCACCGAACCCTTTTCTTTCTTATTAGTTACGTAATTATCTTTTAGGGAGTACTGTCTTAACAGCAATGGCTGGTGTGAATCTTACTAGCCATCATATACAGAATCAGCAAGTCAGCTTTGGAGCTCTGTGGTTATGACGAATTGTTTAATTCCATTAGCAGTTTCAAACATGAAAAGTTCGCCTCCATATGTCTCGCTGTAGAAATCTACAGAACTTGAAAGTAATATGTTTTGCCGGCCGGAGTGGCCGAGCGGTTCTCGGCGCTACAGTCTGGAACCACGCGACCGTTACGGTCGCATGTTCGAATCCTGCCTCGGGCATGGATGTGTGTGATGTCCTTAGGTAAGTTAGGTTTGAGTAGTTCTAAGTTCTATGCGACTGATGACCTCAGAAGTTAAGTCCCATAGTGCTCAGAGCCATTTGAACCATTTTATAATATGTTTGCTCTGCTGAATTAGGTACGAAAGATAGATTGTTGGTAATCTCAGTAATAGCATTATAAATCAATTACTGTCATCACAGCATTTGATGATAAAATCACAGAAACTCTCACTCGCCTGGATAACCTTGCGGCGGCCACGGTGGCCGAGCGGTTCTAGGCGCTTCAGTCCCGAACCGCACGACTGCTACGGTCGCAGGTTCGAATCCTGACTCGGGCATGGATGTGTGTGATGTCCTTAGGTTAGTTAGGTTTGCAATTTATTATTGGCTATCCTTTATCTATCTTCACTGGCAATTGTGCTGAAGAATGCAAGCCCTTCCCGTACTATTACTTGAAAACCAATTAATTAAAGACGTTCCTGGTCGTTCTAACAACGCAAATGAGGACAGTCACTCGAAAGAAACTTGTTCTATTCTTCTCTGAACTATCGATATCCATGGACAGTAAGTCCTTCGTTCAGTTCTTAATGTTTGATTAATGTATCACAGAGTTTGATGAAATTATTTCTCTCAAAGGAATCTCGGCGTTCATATCAAGGTAACAGCACAGGTAGATGAAGTTCGCCAATGAAACTCAGATTTTCTCGCACAGTAATGGAACAGTGACGAACTGTTTTCATCTAACTTTCATTAAGTCATTTTTCAATAGTTCCTCTAACCATACGGAGTGACATGGACGGTAACAACGAAAAATGGTCAAAATCGTAAGATGCAACGTCAAATTAAGATCAGTAAGTATCAAAAATTATATTCAATGTGACAAACCCTTAGTCTCTCAGACGATGCACCCACGAAAAACTGGAGCCTGATGCGAGGTCCTAGTGAAATTTGAATAAGGTCAATGTGGAATGGAAACGTTCTAAGATCAGGATCAGCACACTAATTCAGCAGAAGTAGAACCAAACGCGTCACGGGTATCCCCTCACGCTAAGAAAATCAGAACTATTAACACCAGTATCCCAATGAGTATGTATTGTCACTGAAATAAATTATTTATGACTGCTAAGAATGGAAGATGATCTGCTTCCATTCGTGCTGCCTTGTGACTTTGATATAAATTTATAACTGCTGATGTTAGCGTAATCCTCTAAAATCGTGTCACATCTTCACACTTAATGAGAATCTTGACCAGTGAGTGGTACTTTTTCTATGCAAAGTGTATTTTTCCATTGCAGGTAGAAAGAGCTCGCTGTACTCGCTTAACATCCAAAGTGTTTTTGAAGGCGTGTCAGTTTCAAGCACGAAATATCTTGAGATAAATCATAAAAAAATCACTGTACCTGGATTTTTGATTTTATGACTGCAGTTTTGCGCACTGTCATTAAATGGACTGCTCTGCATTTGGATCTTATAATATTCGTCGTACTCAGTCGACTAATATTTTTGTCAAACAAATGAAGAGATCAAATATGAAATACCTTTTAAAATATTGAGAATATTTAATAGTAGTATTGAAGGTAAGTGTTTCTACTAAAAGGCTTGTTTTTATTAACCCTCGGGCGGGCGCGCCTATTTATGAAGTACGCCAACCACAAATAACGTTCTTATACCGTTCCTGTGTTGCTTTACAGTTGCAAGTTGATACCTATTCCTTCATCATTGCTCCAGCTGACATAGTGATAAGTTGTGTTAGCGTATGTGCAAGAAAGCAACAGTAATATAAAATAAAGATGAGCTAGGTGAGGAAAAAGTTACGATCCGTGCAAGAAAATGACAAAATTCTGAGCTAGCAGCACAGCCCCACAAGGAAGCAATTGTCTACTAAATAATTAGCACTCAAATAAGCGATTTCCTGGGATCTGATGCAATTGTGCTGTTTAATTCTTCGAATGGGTCATTACTGTGGGGTACCACTCGTACGCGGCAGCAGAGTGATACAACGAATATTTATTTTATTATTGCGTAATGAAACAGTGATTTAGCTCATATAATGTAAGTTTATTTTTTCTTTGTTTAATTAAACTGAAATCAGACTGATTTTGCTCATAAATCTATTCTCTACATTGTACCAAGTACGCCACACGCCCGCTCGTGTTATAAAAACCGACGCCCTCGCCTGAAGGTTAAATTTCAACTTTTCAGTTTTTGTCTGCACCATCCCAAAACAACGAATAATTCTTAATTATGTACAAATTAGCTAACCAAAAATTATTAAATTATGGACTCTGATATTTCAAATTTTCTCTCTGAAACGATATGAAAATTATGTTATCGAGCAATAAGTTCCGACGGGTTGTGATTGCGTAATGTAGCTCGAAACACGCAGCGCTCTCGGCTGGCGAGCACGGGTGGATCACACTTACTTCCCTTAGCCGGCAATAATAAAACACTCACCAACCCGCAGTGAAACTTTCAGAGGCTACGAACTAGAATTTCTTTGTAAGGAGATTCGAGATGATATGTTTTGTTTCCAACCCCCCCCCCTCCCCACGTTCCTCCCTCCCCCCCCCCTACCCCACATACACACATGCACGCGAGTGCACGCGTACACACACACACACACACACACACACACACACACACACACACACACACTTGAATTAGAAAATCCTAGAGGTTGGAAAATCACTCGAAAACTAAATCATTAACCGTAATTATAGGAGGTACTGAGTTCTTCGAAAACAGTCTTGAGAAGTTTGAGGGTGACAACATAACCAGTCAGAAGAGCACGAGATTTGGTCTGAGAACAGGACAACTTTAGAGCAATCAGCTCCCTAATGGGACTCACTGGCAATACACATTTATGACAACAATGTTAATAAACGCTGTGGCCACATACTGAATGACAGGAGGGACAAGCGCTGGACTTTAATACTGTATACAAGGTGAAAGGATATCAATGGTACGATTCGCTGATGACATTGCTATCCTGAGTGAAAGTGAAGAAGAATTAAATGATCTGCTGAACGGAATGAACATCAGGATTGATGGTCACGAAGTCAATGAAGTTAAGGAATTCTGCTACCTAGGCAGTAAAATAACCAATGACGGACGGAGCACGGAGGACATCAAAAGCAGACTCGCTATGCCAAAAAAGGCATTTCTGGCCAAGAGAAGTCTACTAATATCAAGTACCGGCCTTAATTTGAGGAAGAAATTTCTGAGGATGTACGTCTGGAGTACAGCATTGTATGGTAGTGAAATATGGACTGTGGGAAAACCGGAACAGAAGAGAATCGAAGCATTTGAGATGTGGTGCTATAGACGAATGTTGAAAATTAGGTGGACTGATAAGGTAAGGAATGAGGAGGTTCTACGCAGAATCGGAGAGGAAAGGAATATGTGGAAAACACTGATAAGAAGAAGGGACAGGATGATAGGACATCTGCTAAGACATGAGGGACTGACTTCCATGGTACTAGAGGGAGCTGTAGAGGGCAAAAACTGTAGAGGAAGACAGAGATTGGAATACGTCAAGCAAATAATTGAGGACGTAGGTTGCAAGTGCTACTCTGACAGGAAAGGAATTCGTGGCGGGCTGCATCAAACCAGTCAGTAGACTGATGACAAAAAAGTACTGGGAGTATTAGTGTGGTAAGCTGCTGCCGGCGGTCCCTCTTCTTAGTTCAGAGGGAGATGGATACGGAAGTTGAGCGGGCATAGGTGTTTTCTTTCTTCATCACATTACCTGTTTTTCGTACGACCGTATCACAGATTGAAAGACGATAAGCTGACGTCATGAGCCAAAGACAGTAACGCTAGAATAATGTACAGCTAAGAAGGCACTTCGTGTGGATATTCGCAATTTCCAGAATTGGAGACTACGAGATGCTGCAGGCAAATAGCGTTATTTCAACGACTTTCTCCGTTCCGAGTGCCTTAGTACGAGATGCTGATATTCGTGAAGTCTACGTCTTTGGTGACGGCTGTTTCGCTGTTGTGTTGTTCATTATGGGTGACGAACAAATATTAAATGAAAGCAATAGTGAAAACCATCTGTGAATATGAGTTTTTTGGGAAATCGTCAGAGGCTGCTGGAGTGTCTGCATGTGGAGCACACGCCAGCTTTGCTTGTTGCCCGAGAAGAGATCATCTGTAGCAATTAGTGCGAAATGAATCTCGAAAGCAAACTGACGACACCGGAAAGTACTCCCTGTCTCGCGCGACCTCTACGTCGCAGGTTCGAATCCTGCCTCGGGCATGGATGTGTGTGATGTCCTTAGGTTAGTTAGGTTTAAGTAGTCCTAAGTTCTAGGGGACTGATGACCTCAGAAGTTAAGTCCCATAGTGCTCAGAGCCATTTGAACCATTTGAACTCCCTGTCTGTCGTGTCAAATAGTTCAAATTGCTCTGAGCACTATGGGACTTAACTTCTGAGGTCATCAGTCCCCTAGAACTTAGAACTACTTAAACCTAACGAACCTAAGGACATCACACACATCCATGCCCGAGGCAGGATTCGAACCTGTGACTGTAGCGGTCGTTCGGCTCCAGACTGTAGCGCCTAGAACCGCACGGCCACTCCGGCCGGCTCTGTCGTGTCACCCATCCGCCGTGTTATATGGACAGTAAAGATTGCGGGGCTAATAGCCGTACACATCACTTTTTTACTGCTGACGGAAAGAATGGAAATAACCTTGGAGACGTTGAGTGATAATGACCGTCTTTTATGACCTCTGTGTCGACGGGAAGTTTAACACAATCTTCCTTCCTTCACTGTGATAATATACAACTTGTGCTGCTATGATACCTGTCTAGAATTGCAGTGAGATGACAGAAGTCATGGGGTAGCGATATGCACATATACAGATGGCGGTAGTATTGCGTACACAAGATAAAAAAAAAAAAAACAGTGCACTGGTGGAGCTGTTATTTGTACTTAGGCGATCCATGTGAAAACGTTTCCGGCGTGATTATGGCCGCACGACGGGAATAAACAGACTTTTAACGCGAATGGTAGTTGGAGATAGACGCATGGGATATCCCACTTTTGAAATCGTAAGGGAATTCAGTATTTCGCGATCCACAATTCCAAGAATGTGCAAGAATACCAAATTTCAGGCGCTACCTCTCACCACAGACAACGCAATGGCCGATAGCCTTCACTTACCGACCGAGAGCAGCGGCTTTTGTGCAGAGTTGTCAGTGCTAATAGACAAACAACACTGCGTGAAATAACCACAGAAATCCATGTGGTACGTACGACGAACGTATCCGTTAGGACAGCGAGACGAAATTTGGCATTACTGGACTGTGGCAGCAGACAACCGACGCTAGTGCCCTTGCTAACAGTACGACATCCCCTCCAGCGCTTTTACTGGGCTTGTGACCATATCGGTTGGACCCTAGTCAACTGGAAAACAGTGGACCGGTCAGATGACTCTAGATTTTAATTGGTAAGAGCTGACAGTAGGATTCGAGTGTGGTGCAGACCTCACGACGCCTTGGACCCAGTTTGTCACCAAGGCACTGTCCAAGCTGGTGGTGGCTCCATAGATGTGTGGGCTGTGTTTACATGGAACTGAATCGATCATTGACTGGAAATCGTTATGTTCGGCTGCTTGGAGACCGTTTGCAGCTATTGGTTCAAATGGCTCTGAGCACTATGGGACTTAACAGCGGATGTTATCAGTCCCCTAGAAATTAGAACTACTTAAACCTAACTAACCTAAGGACATCACACACATCCATGCCCGAGTCAGGATTCGAACCTGCGACCGTAGCGGTCGCGCGGTTCCAGGTTGGAGCGCCTAGAACCGTTCGGCCACCCCTGCCGGCGCGCTTGGAAGAGAAAAGCTTCCTTTCTCGGCAGAAGTTACATACGATGTTGCTGTTGCCGTGACTGACCGCGCAACAAGTGACGGGTAGTGCTAGTGTCACGAGATTTGTCCATACAGAAAGTTTTGCGGTCTATTTTACGCTGGTACCCGTATAAGAGCCAGACGGTGCAGCAACTACAATCTCAAGATCCGCAGCAACGTTCTGAATTTGCTCTTCGGTTTCTGGCTCGGATCGAAGTTGATGACATGTGGTTGGGCAATATTCTATAGAGTGACGAGACACATTTTACACTACAGGGTGCAGTGAATAGCGGTCTAAGGCGCTGCAGTCATGGACTGTGCGACTGGTCCTGGCGGAGGTTCGAATCTTCCCTCGGGCATAGGTGTGTGTGTGTTTGTCCTTAGGATAATTTTGGTTAAGTAGTGTGTAAGCTTAGGGACTGATGACCTTAGCAATTAAGTCCCATAAGATTTCACACAGTTTTTTTTTTTTTTTTTCTTTTTCAGTGATACACGGCACTGCCGAAGTTGGGGAAATGTTAATCCTGGTGTTGTGCACGGAGAGCCATTGCACTCGTAGTATGTGACTGTGGTGTGGATAGACAACCACCTTTATTCTCGGTCCGTTTTTCTTTGATAAGAAAACGCCCAGAGGGCCTATCAGGTGTACCGTGACGTCTACACGTTATCGAGACCTCCTTGTAGAATGTGCAGTATGCGATTCGTACTTTGAAAGAAGTTCCTATGGGACAAAACTGCTGAGGTCATCGGTCCCTATGCTTACACACTACTTAATCTCACTTAAACTAACTTACGCTAAGGACAACACACACACACACATACACACACACACACACACACACACACACACACACACACACACACATACCCGAGGAAGGACTCGAACCTCCGATGGGAGGAGCACTTTGGAAGAGCGCATCTGTGTGGAACTACCGTTTTCATACAAGATGGGGCAACACCATGTCACTCCCCCACTGAAAGATTTGCTTAACGCAACTTTCCTCGAACGTGTTATCTCCAGAGGTTTCCCAGATGCATATGACTTGCAAGATCACCTGATCTGAATCCATGTGTCGTTTGTCTCCGGGGGTATCTAAAAGAAAGCATTTACCATGTACACGTTCGGTCTCTACCTCATCTGAAGGCCAGTATGAAGGAACACCTTACTCAGATTTCACCTGAAACAACATTATGCCTTCCTCACTTGTTTAACCTTTTCTACCTCTGTCCCATTACTAGTCCAATACATATGGAAACATTTCTATACATCTTATTTGCATTCACAATGCCATATTGGTACCAGGTGACCAAAACTGGGACTGATTCTTTCCAGCGTAAATCGGTTCCGCCTTAACGCATTAGTATATCTACCAAGTTCCGCTGCCATACAATAATTATAAACCACACTGGACCTTTGTGAGTAGCTGCACTTTAATTATAACTACCCGGTAGTTTCGAAATGCACAGAAGTTCGTCGTGACACACGCTTCACTTGGCCACGCTATTCCCCTATCGCGTGGATGGCTATGATTTGTGTTAATCAGGCGTAACGTTATGACGATGTTGTTACGGAATAAAATGTTGGGAATAAATGAAATCCGGTGGTGGCACATACTCTGTTCCTTTACAATGGCATCTTGATATTTTCGTCCGATGGACAGTTACCATCAACAGCAAGATGTGCCATCGTTGTATGAAGCACTGCGAAGTCTGGAATTTAAGCTACGATATTGGCGCACACTTTGGCAGTGATGGACCTTATACCACCAACTTTCCTTTCCCTCTCTCGCCAACTATAGTAACGGAAATTTCTTCCAGTGCGGCCAGAGAGTCACGGACACAATATAATGAAACAAAACTGTTGTACTTACAATTCTTTTAATTTCGTAATTTAAGAATTTTTTCAATGTATAATGTTCAAAATAAATTTTCTGGTCCCTTTACTGGTATAAAATAATACAAAACTGGTTCCTTACATGATAATTTGTAGCAATAGAAAGAGAATTTGTAAATTTCAATCAAATCTGATTAGTATGTTTCGGGAGAAAGTACCTCATATAAGCAAAAACGTAAGTTGCGGTAAAAAGGATTTAAAGAATAATATTCAGAATTTGCATTATTTTTAAACAGACTATGTACATCCATAGCTGTTTTCTGCAAATTACTTTTTGTCCCTCCTACTTCTTTACCTACTCACCCTGCAGTTTATTTTCTTTCTGGGGGCGTCGATACATTTATATTTACAATTTTTTGTTGACACGACCTCAAGATTTTGTAGCATTACAATGCACCAGTATCCTGCTGCCACACCCAATCTCTCCAGCATTAACTTGGAAGATATATAACCCATACTGAAAGCAGAAATTGTACACAACAGACGAATATATACTGAATCTCTGGAGGAGAAATATGTTATAACTGCACTAAGTGATTTATTTCTGTTCTGAATTGAACATAATACACACTTTGAATCCAGGGAATTAGATGACGAATCAAATATATGACATTCATTCACTATGTGAATCCAGAGAAGTATGTAAAGAATCTCTTTGAGCCATGTCTACTCGAACGTCAGAAATCATGTCAAATTAAAAACTGCAACTTCAGTTCTATAAAAAATGCAAAAAAGGGAAAGTCGATTTTTTTGCCATAATACTAGATTAGTGACCCTTTAAGAGTTGTTAATACGTGTTACATATTTTTTTGTGGTAAAACTGTTATGCTTGTCTACGATAACTGAAATGGTGGTGTGAAGCGCACAGGATGTGTAAAGTGCGTGTGCAGAGGCGCGTGGCGGTGCGCCAGGAGCAGTGCCACTGTTGATGAAGTTTGCTGCAAGGAGCCTACGGATCGCGTCACCACCTAAATGAGGAAATGTGCGGCTCACTACCCTCAGCTCGTAGCTTCACAGGAAGCGAGTCAGTAACATTTCGGCAGGTCAAGAACAACTACTACGAGAGCCAGCTATTCTAGCCATACCGCATGATACGCAGACCCGTTTCTGTCCAAGTGCAGACCCGAATCTACTGGCACGGTGCTGACATTTGAAGCTCACACTGTTGTTGCCAAAACACTGTAGGTTTTTGTAAAATGACTCCCATAGCTGAACAGAATCATCCAGTAGAAAGAGGAACTGGAAACTTTAGTCGTTCGCATCAGGTGCGCAGCTTTTAATGCGTTGAGAGAGAATCATTCGAGACTCTCATTATAACTTTTGTCGATGTGACACAAGGACACGATTTAATTCGTGGAGGATCTCTATTACTTCAAATTAAGCTTCACGGTTGTTAAGATATGTCATCCACTGGGAGATAGTACAGTTAGTCCCCGTGCAGAGGAGTCATTTGGTAATTAATGAAACTATAAGGGGCAATCAAAAGAAAACGAGACAGATGGAATAAAATAAGTAAATTGTTTCGTATTTCAGAAGTAATCGTCATAACTGTTAATACATTTATCCCATCTGTGAGACAAGACGGTCAGTGCCTTCACGGAGAAATGTTTACGGTTGCCAACGTAACTATCATTGTTTCCAAGCGTGCATTTCTTAATCCGGAACAAATCGTCAGCCAAAAATGTTTTTCTTCAGGCCTCGAAAATATGAAGAGAGATTGGGAATGTATGGAGGATGTGTCAGGGCTTCCCAGTTAAGCTTCTGCTGCGTAGTCGAAATAACGAGCAAACCAGCTCCGGGTAAGCCGTACTGATCCTTTTCTTAGACTGCAAGCGCCCGCTGCTCATTGACTTCCTGGAACACGACTCCACAATTTGCAAAAATAGAAGCTCGCCATCTAGTCAAAATGCACAGGACTGTTGGCGGAGGGCATTATTATTCCGCAAGATAATGCCCACCCACATGTTGCCGATCTCTTCCAACGCGAGTTCCATATTTTTCAGGCCTGAAGAAAGATATTCGTGGCCGTTGGTTTGCTTCGGACGAAGAAGTGCACGCCTGGGTACGGTCATAGATCCGTATGCAATCGCAAACATTTTTTCATGAAGGCACTGACCATCTTGTCCCACACTGGGATAAATGTATTAACAGTTATGGTGATTACTTTGGAAATACTAAACAGTTTACTTACTTTTCTTCATCTGTCACGTTTTCATTTGACTGCCTCTTATACATTTGTACTCCGACATACAAGTACTTTTCAGATACATAACAACGTGTATAATATTTTTCTATAAATTGTAGAATTACTTGTCTCTTATTCGTTAAGCCTGGCACGCAATGGGTGGAGGATATGGATAGTGTGAAGGTGGCGAGAGGGTGGTGGTTCAAATGGTTCAAATGGCTCTGAGCACTATGGGACCAAACTGCTGTGGTCATCAGTCCCCTAGAACTTAGAACTACTTAAACCTAACTAACCTAAGGACATCACACACATCCATGCCCGAATCAGGATTCGAACCTGCGACCGTAGCAGTCGCACGGTTCCGGACTGCGCGCCTAGAACCGCGAGACCACCGCGGCCGGCAGAGGGTGGTGGTTTTACTTCCGCAGGTAATGCGGTTATATTGTAGACAGACAACTAAACCTTCAATCTCTTGAAATAATATTCAATACACTTGAGGAAGCAGTAAATTAAAACCGTATGTTTCTTAAATTCGTCAGAGTTGTCATTAATTAACTTATCGTACCGTGTAAAAGTTGAGTTATTTGTCATTATTGACAGTCAGTGTGAAGTAATAATGATTGTCATAGATAGAGAACATCCACTATTTCTTACGTACTCTTACGATCTATAGCTCTGTTTAATAATACGTTATCGTCAAAGAATAGGAATTTTCGTCTCAGAAACTGTTGTGGAAAGAAACTCCGCACCTTGAACCTCCAGGGAATGTGAGTAATAACGCTTTACTGAATTTTTATTTGTTTATGTATTAATGCACCTTAGCTACTTCTTTATTTTCTTAACGAATTTTAATTTTTAAATATTCTAAGCCCTCAAGAAATTTCTGCAAGCTAGGAATGCAGACACCACATAGGCGTGGTAGCTTCTAGCAAGAGAAAATGTACGCTGTAATGGAGTAGTTTTCGTCTGACTATCCTTATTAGATATGGTAAACTAAAAAGGTGCCTATCCCGTACAGATTCTGCACATAAAACTAGGCAAATAATACCTCGTACGGAGGTGTACAAGCAGTTGTTCTTGCTACGATCCATCCGTGAATGGGACAGAGAGAAATCTTAATACGTGGTACAATGAAAAGTGCGCCTTGACGTGTACTTGACAATGGTACGCAGAGTGTCATTGCAGTGCTCTCCGCTGAGCAAAATGTCGTAGTGCTAAGAGATTTCTGTACCGTGTATGCTGTTGGACGTTTTCCTTTGAAACTGAGGATAGTAGGGAGTGGCGGACACTCCCTACCGCGATTTCGAGTTACCGAAAGCAAGTGTCTAAAGCGACACGAAGAGACATTCATTGACACGTATTTGGCGTTTGATCGTGATGTAGGGGCAATTTAAAGCAGAAATACTTACGGAAACAATGACGTACGTTTGATCTCGAAAAATTGAATATATTTCATCAACCACATATCGTCTACATCCATTGCCTTACCAGTTTTCAAATTTTTCAAGTGATGTCAAGAGCGGTGCCTCTAGTCTCCATGACTATTTATTGTCGTGGTCCTGCCCTATCTGTGCGACCCCCAGTTTTTTTAGTCAAGCAAGAACTGGTGAGTAATAGTATCAGAAAACAAGTTGATATTTACAGGGGTTATCCTGAAAGCGTTATTAAGTCTTTCCAACAGTATCCAAGATTAAATGAAATTACACTTAGATTTGTCCACTGAGTCAGATTCGGCCACACGGAGTAGCCGCCTTGCCACGGTTCGCGCGGCTCCCCCCCGTCGGAGGTTCGATTCTTCCCTCAGTCGCGGGTGTGTGTGTTGTCCTTAGCGTAAGTTAGCTTAAGTTAGATTAACTAGTGTGTAAGTCTAGGGACCTATGACCTCAGCAGTTAGGGCCCATACGAACTTACCATCCCCACCACATCAGATTCGACTGCAAATACCACAATATTTAACGTAGAAATCTGTTCTAACACTTACACTTCGATAATTCTCATATGAATGTTTTGACAGCCTAGACGCGTCATAGTGTGATACAAACAGGAAATAAACTACGAGTAAAATGTGTCAGCTACTAGGAGCAGCAGAGAAATTTCGTCCCACACTTACAAAGTTGAACCCCTTCCTGTTACTTTCGCTTGTTTCTGTCTTAAGCTTTCAGAAAATTGAGAAGTTTTGTTGAGAAATCGTCACCAGTTGTTATACTGTAATCGTTACGACTAGATTATACTTTTCGTTCTTTTGGTTATAGACTGAATGGAAACTTTGCTTGAGGATGAAGTACTCGCTACATTACTGTCACCGTTTTGTGTCCCTTGTTCCAAATTCCCATCACAACTGTTTCTCCTTTATTGTATCAGAGGGTGGAATCGAACTTGCACTGCGCCGGTTCACTTTTTTCATTGTCTTCGCGGCTTTTTGAGTCCTATTTTCCTAGTATGTATTAACAGGTGATGCCAATGAAAGCATTCTGAAGGAAAAGCGTTTTTAAGTGTATAAAATTAAAAAGAATGACATTTACTTATAATGTTAATCGTGTCTGGTGATACCAAAAATCGAATCGTTTCCGAAGGCCGCCAAAATAATTCTCCCTGCTCTTTATTTACGATGCTAGAGTTGCATTGGGGGAATCTGGATATTATTCGTAACTTCGCTTTACACCGAAATCATAGTTATAGAAAACTGGATAATACTCATCGGTCCATGCTTAAGGTATTTCGTTTCCCAGTCAATGCGATGGCAGCCGGTGCCGCTGCGTCTTCAAAGTGCAAGCTTCCCCCGCCAGCTCAAGAAACAAATCGGCTGAATAAACGTATTCTTCATGTCGCTAGGCTAATGAAGAATTGGTAACATTGTAGAAAACGTTGGGCAACTATACGACCATCGACTTCCTTTATTCTGTGGTTCGGGATTATCCTTCTAAATTCATTTGATATTTTCTTGTCATTTTCTATAAATAATATGAATGATTCTCAGTAAAGGATTAACATGGGGTTATCAGATTTATGATTGGATTCCAGAAAGGTCTTTCTACACTGAGTCTACATCTAATCTGGGTTATCAATCACTATGGCAATGCGATTGTACTGCAGGCAGTACTGGCTTCTTAAACTAAGTGGTAACGTGGCCACTTTGTGAAGGCCAGCTGCGTTAGCCCTTGGTTCCAATCCTGCTGGAGACGTACACAATGTATCATATTTCCACATATTCTCTTACTGACTTACAAGCTTCCATTTCGAAAATCAGTATGGGAATCTTAATGTCTTGGTCTTAAATCTTCTCACAAACCTGGTTTAGCATCTCCTTCACCTAAAGATGAAAAATTTAAGAAATCGTGCCATTAGACCCTTGTTCAAACTTACATTTTTCTGCTTGTACGACATAATTTTTAGTTTTTTGTTAATCCAAAATTTGCTTTTTTATAGCTTCATTGAATAAGTTGTTAACTTGGTTTTTTTGGGTCTACTCTCACCGCCAGATTTACATAGTTTATGGTAGTCCCGCAATGCTTTTTAGGTAAGATATAGGATTTCAGGTAGACACAGACCATACTGATGTAAAAGTGTGTTGTATCTTACTAATATGTGAAGTTTTGGACACGCTCGTGTCACGAGTACTATTCACTTCGAAAACATTAAGAAAAATTTCTCCCACTCTCATATGAATAACACTATTCGCAGACAGTTTGGATATAGGTATGCTGTCCTGGGGGGTAACAGGATGGCAACAGTAAGTATGCTTTGTTACAGGTGTGATATGTTACTTAGACCGATGTATAGTGACTATGAATGCTTTCCATTGATCCCTGTAGCAATATTTCATCCAAGATGATTATGCACAATAATTGTCCAGTCTATCTGTAACCAAAGAAATAAAAGATAAATATAAACGAGTGAAATTATCCCATAATAGCATTGTATATACAGTGTGTTTCAAAAAGATTCATCACATTTCATGGCACTGTATCTTCTACATGAATAAAGACACAAATTGGGCTAAATTTTAACTTACACATAGTCTTATATTATTTTTATTTTCAAAGGATTCATACAATTTTACAAGGGTATATATTTTACTTGCTTCCACGTGGGAGATTGGGGTACTTTTTATAATTACGTTTGCCGACCGGTGTGGCCGTGCGGCTCTAGGCGCTTCAGTCTGGAACCGCGTGACCGCTACAGTCGCAGGTTCGAATCCTGCCTCGGGCATGGATGTGTGTGATGTCTTTAGGTTAGTTAGGTTTAAGTAGTTCTAAGTTGTAGGGGACTGATGACCACAGATATTAAGTCCCATAGTGCTTAGAGCCATTTGAACCATTTATAATTACGTTTAGGATCAAAGTTTTTATTTACCTTTCACAAATTTTCTGTGTGCCATATACTGGACGTGCGAAAGTCAGCCAGAATACAGTCAAACGTGTCCCGTACTTATGTGACGGTATCTACGTTACCGCGTTCAACGCTACTGCTATGCAGCGTCGTAGTTCACACAGAGTTTTTGGAAGGGGAGGCACATAAACAGAAATCTTCACACTTAAACTCACATGCTCTGATGAGATGAAGTGAACTCGGAGGCCAATGGTGTCAGTGGTGCTGTGTGTGTGTGTGTGTGTGTGTGTGTGTGTGTGTGTGTGTGTGCACCCCTAACGCTGTTGGAGATTCAGTATCGCACTCTCGATGAAAATCGAACCACATAGTAATAAATGAATTGGACGTGTTGAAACAGAGAACGCTACACACTTCTCGTTGCTATGTTAGTGCCATCGCGACTTGACACACATTGGATAATGAACGAGTCGGCTAGTTAGCGAGCTAGTTGCACCATAAAAAATGCCTCTAACAAGGGAACCTCCCCATCGCACCCCCTTCAGATTTAGTTATAAGTTGGCACAGTGGATAGGCCTTGAAAAACTGAACACAGATCAGTCGAGAAAACAGGAAGAAGTTGTGTGGAACTGTGAAAAAATAAGCAAAATATACAAACTGAGTAGTCCATGTGAAAGATACGTAACAACTAGGTAACACTAATTTCACGATTGCCGTAGTCCCGTGGTTAGCGTGAGCAGCTGTGGAACGAGAGGTCTTTGGTTCAAGCCTTCCCTCGGGCGAAAATTTTAACATTTTATTTTCAGTTTCTGTGACATATGCTTACGTTTTCATTACTTTTTAGGAGTGATTATTACGTCCACAAGAAAACCTAAATGGGGCAAGGTAGAAGAACCTTTTTACCCATTCGCCAAGCGTACAAGTTAGGTGAGTCGACAACATATTCCTGTCTTGTGACGCACATGCCGTCACCAGTGTCGTATAGAATATATCGGACGTGATTTCCTGTGGAGGAATCGGTTGACCTTGCGATCAAATGTTTTCGGTTCCCATTGGAGAGGCACGTCCTTTCGTCTACTAATCACACGGTTTTGCGGTGCGGTCGCAAAACACAGACACTAAACTTATTACAGTGAACAGAGACGTCAATGAACGAACGGACAGATCATAGCTTTGCGAAAATAAGGATAGTAAACTTTTTACCCGAGGGAAGACTTGAACCAAGGACCTCTCATTCCGGAGCTGCTCACGCTACCCACGAGACCATGGCGCTCCTTAGCTCGCACTGTCCTTGATGTTGCCTATCTTACACATGGACTACTCAGTTTGTATATTTTGCTTATTTTTTCATAGTTCAACACAACTTCTTCCTGTTTTCTCGATTGATCTTGTGTAGTTTTTCAAGGCCTACCGAATGTGCCAACTTATAACTAAATCTGAGGGGGGTGCGATGG
This sequence comes from Schistocerca piceifrons, assembly GCF_021461385.2. Lineage (NCBI taxonomy): Eukaryota > Metazoa > Arthropoda > Insecta > Orthoptera > Acrididae > Schistocerca > Schistocerca piceifrons. The sequence goes on along the minus strand of NC_060149.1, from coordinate 95,732,515 downwards.
GGAGGTTCCCTTGTAAGCACTACGGGACTTAACATCTGATGTCATCAGTCCCCTAGATTTAGAACTACTTAAACCTAACTAACCTAAGGACATCACACACAACCATGCCCGAGGCAGGATTCGAACCTGCAGCAGCGCGGTTCCGGACTGAAGCGCCTAGAACCTCTCGGCCACAAAGGCCGGCAGTTGCACCATAACGAACTGTCTACTGAGCGAGCCTGCTGCACCACAGCGAGCGGAACAGTGAGTGAGCTAGCCGCACCATTACGAGCTGTCTAGTGAGTGAGCCAGCCGCACCAAAATGAGCCTGCTACTGAGCTATCTCATTCAAGTGTAGGATATAGTCTTGTGAAAAGGATAAATCTTTTTGAAATACCACGTATCACTAAGAAAAGATACGAATGGGTGAAATGGGTATTCCATGATCGAGAAGTGATATGGTGGGAAGATTCGAAACAGAAGCAGACATCATTAACGAATGACAGAATGTGATATCAGATACAGTTTTATCCTTCGCTACTAAAACATATCCTAGGAGTGTTCCAAAATACAATACTGACCATTAAAATTGCTACACCACGAAGATGACGTGCTACAGACGGGAAATTTAACCAGCAGGAAGAAGATGCTGTGATATGCAAATGATTAGCTTTTCAGAGCTTTCACACAAGGTTGGCGCAGGTGGCGACATCTACAACGTGCTGACATGCGGAAAGTTTCCGACAGATTTCTCATACACAAACAGCAGGTGACCGGCGTTGCCTGGTGAAACGTTGTTGTGATGCCTCGTGTAAGGAGGAGAAATGCGTACCATCACGTTTCCGACTTTGGTAAAGGTCGGATTGTAGCTATCGCGATTGCGGTTTATCGCATCGCGACATTACTGCTCGCGTTGGTCGAGAACCAATGACAGTTACCAGAATATGGAATCGGTGGGTTCAGGAGGGTAATACGGAACCCTGTGCTGGATCCCAACGGCCTCGTATCACTAGCAGTAGGGATGACAGGCATCTTATCCGCATGGCTGTAACATATCGTGCAGCCACGTCTCGATCCCTGAGTCAACAGATGGGGACGTTTGCAAGACAACAACCATCTGCACGAACAGTTCGACGACTTTTGCAGCAGCATGGACTATCAGCTCGGAGACCGATGCTGCGGTTACCCTTGACGCTCCATCACGGACAGGAGCGCCTGCGATGGTGTACTCAACGACGAACCTGGCTCCACGACTGGCAAAACGACATTTTTTCGGATGAATCCAGGTTCTGTTTACAGCATCATGATGGTGGTATCCGTGTTTGGCGACATCGCGGTCAACGCACATTGGAAGCGTGTATTCGTCATCGCCATACTGGCATATCACCCGGCGTGATGGTATGGGGTGCCATTGGTTACACGTCTCGGTCACCTCTTATTCGCACTGACGGCACTTTGAACAGTGGACGTTACATTTCAGATGTGTTACGACCCGTGGCTCTACCCTTCATTCGATCCCTGTGAAACCCTACAGTTCAGCAGGATAATGCACGACCGCATGTTTCAGGTCCTGTACGGGCCTTTCTGGATACAGAAAATGTTCGACTGCTGTCCTGGCCAGAACATTCTCCAGATCTCTCACCAATTGAAAACGTCTGGTCAGGGGTGGCCGAGCAACTAGCTCGTCACAACACGCCAGTCACTACTCTTGATGAACTGTGGTATCGTGTTTAAGTTGCATGGGCAGCTGTACCTGTACACGCCATCCAAGCTCTGTTTGACTCAATGCCCAGGCGTATCAAGGCCGTTATTACGGCCACAGGTGGTTGTTCTGGGTACTGATTTCTCAGGATCTATGCACCCAAATCGGGTGAAAATGTAACCAGATGTCAGTTCTAGTATAATACACTCCTGGAAATGGAAAAAAGAACACATTGACACCGGTGTGTCAGACCCACCATACTTGCTCCGGACGCTGCGAGAGGGCTGTACAAGCAATGATCACACGCACGGCACAGCGGACGCACCAAGAACCGCGGTGTTGGCCGTCGAATGGCGCTAGCTGCGCAGCATTTGTGCACCGCCGCCGTCAGTGTCAGCCAGTTTGCCGTGGCATACGGAGCTCCATCGCAGTCTTTAACATTGGTAGCATGCCGCGACAGCGTGGACGTGAACCGTATGTGCAGTTGACGGACTTTGAGCGAGGGCGTATAGTGGGCATGCGGGAGGCCGGGTGGACGTACCGCCGAATTGCTCAACACGTGGGGCGTGAGGTCTCCACAGTACATCGATGTTGTCGCCAGTGGTCGGCGGAAGGTGCACGTGCCCGTCGACCTGGGACCGGACCGCAGCGACGCACGGATGCACGCCAAGACCGTAGGATCCTACGCAGTGTCGTAGGGGACCGCACCGCCACTTCCCAGCAAATTAGGGACACTGTTGCTCCTGGGGTATCGGCGAGGACCATTCGCAACCGTCTCCATGAAGCTGGGCTACGGTCCCGCACACCGTTAGGCCGTCATCCGCTCACGCCCCAACATCGTGCAGCCCGCCTCCAGTGGTGTCGCGACAGGCGTGAATGGAGGGACGAATGGAGACGTGTCGTCTTCAGCGATGAGAGTCGCTTCTGCCTTGGTGCCAATGATGGTCGTATGCGTGTTTGGCGCCGTGCAGGTGAGCGCCACAATCAGGACTGCATACGACCGAGGCACACAGGGCCAACACCCGGCATCATGGTGTGGGGAGCGATCTCCTACACTGGCCGTACACCACTGGTGATCGTCGAGGGGACACTTAATAGTGCACGGTACATCCAAACCGTCATCGAACCCATCGTTCTACCATTCCTAGACCGGCAAGGGAACTTGCTGTTCCAACAGGACAATGCACGTCCGCATGTATCCCGTGCCACCCAACGTGCTCTAGAAGGCGTAAGTCAACTACCCTGGCCAGCAAGATCTCCGGATCTGTCCGCCATTGAGCATGTTTGGGACTGGATGAAGCGTCGTCTCACGCGGTCTGCACGTCCAGCACGAACGCTGGTCCAACTGAGGCGCCAGGTGGAAATGGCATGGCAAGCCGTTCCACAGGACTACATCCAGCATCTCTACGATCGTCTCCATGGGAGAATAGCAGCCTGCATTGCTGCGAAAGGTGGATATACACTGTACTCTTGCCGACATTGTGCATGCTCTGTTGCCTGTGTCTATGTGCCTGTGGTTCTGTCAGTGTGATCATGTGATGTATCTGACCCCAGGAATGTGTCAATAAAGTTTCCCCTTCCTGGGACAATGAATTCACGGTGTTCTTATTTCAATTTCCAGGAGTGTATATTTGTCCAATGAATACCCGTTTATCATCTGCATTTCTTATTGGTGTAGCAATCTTAATGGCCAGTAGTGTAGTACAACTTGTACGTCAGGATGAAGCAGAATTAAACTGCATGACGGCGAGATTAGAGTTGTAGGAGCTCGCCAGATGCACCTTCATATGTTAGTGGAGGAAGACGAGCGGCCGGCCGAAGTGGCCGTGCGGTTCTAGGCGCTGCAGTCTGGGAACGCGAGACCGTTACGGTCGCAAGTTCGAATCCTGCCTGGGTCATGGATGTGTGTGATGTCCGTAGGTTAGTTAGGTTTAACTAGTTCTAAGTTCAAGGGGACTAATGATCTCAGAAGTTGAGTCCCATAGTGCTCAGAGCCATTTGAACCAAGCCATTTGAAGACGGGCGGATGTGCGGTTGTGGAGTCTCGTGGAGCGCAGGGGCGCTAATGAGACGTCATTCAATTAACAATCATTTATTAGCAAGAGTTTTACACTCACTGTGTCTTCTTCCTGGCGGTGCCTCACAGCGGCCTTGCTGAACCCACATTACGCGAAGGCGCAGGTCAGTTCGCAGCAATGGATTTGCAGACACAGGCTCTGGTGTTCTCAGGGGTCAATGATGCGGCCATCATAGGTGGTTCCGGTGGCTGGCGCGTCGCTACAGCCCGGCGTGGCTGTTGAGGTCTGTCGGGGCTTCAGCGCGCCCGTTGAGTGAAGCTGCAGTTAGGCTCTGTCCCAGAATACTGCAGGCCACTGTTGTCGGTTCTCCAGGTGACGTGTAGGTGGAAGCCGCAACAGTGACACAAAGGCAAGCTTAAGAGGGGTATTCGGGAGGACGTCGGTTCAATCCCGTCTCCGGCCATCCTGATTTAGGTTTTCCGTGATTTCCCTAAATCGTTTCAGGCAAATGCCGGGATGGTTCCTTTGAAAGGGCACGGCCGATTTCCTTCCCCATCCTTCCCTTACCCGAGCTTGCGCTCCGTCTCTAATGACCTCGTTGTCGACGGGACGTTAAACACTAATCTCCTCCTCCTCTTAAGAGGCGGTCCCAGCATGCAGCCAGTAAGGTGGCACTCCGATTGCCCAGGAGTGGCGGCACAGACGCCCTGCGCTCAAGTTGAACATCTCATAGACGGGCGCACCGGTTTTTCATTCAGGAAAGATCGGCTCTTCTCTCATCTTCATTCAGTCACTGTTTTGATTGGCAGGAGTGCAGCTCGCGAGGTCGAAGTTTCACCCACAGCCAGACGGCTGCAGTCTCCTAGCAGTGGACTCCAAGAAGGCGGCCGCTGTAGACACTTCGCAGTATCCTGCTCCTAGTAGAGCGTATAGTGAACAATGGCTACTAATTAGCCGGAACGGTAGTTCAGCGTGTTCGGGCAGAGAGTTGGCTGGCCTCTGTAGTAAGAAAAACTGAGTGAAAAGATCAAAAACGAACTTGAACGGATGTCATGTGACGTCCGCTTCCGTGAAATACAACAAACCATAACGAACAAAAAATGCAAAAAAAAAAAAAATGTAGAGCTATGTTACCCGTGTCAGTGTTCGTGTCCGTGATGCAGTTCGAATGGCCTAACTCTGAGTGTGAGTGGAAGAAAAGGCGAGTGTTTTATAGTAGTTGACGACGCAATTCTCCTGAGACTGTTAGCTCCTGGCTGGCCTAATGTTGTTTAACTTCAGGGCTTCAGCGCATTCATTTATACAAAGTTAGCATTCTGAAAGGCGTTATTGTGTCTTTACTAGGTGGAGTTAATACATGTAGCCTTGTTGCAGAAGAGCATTGCTGTCTAAGTGCTGAATCAGAGGTCCTTAGCGTCGTCTCTCACACACTACGAGGCAATAGCATCCCTGTCTGCTTGTACTTCAGGTCTTCTAATTGTTGACATTCGTCAGGCCACCGTTGCGTACTCGGAGGACGTGTTCCACTTAGCGTCGTCCCAGCCTGTTCTAACAAAATTTTATTCCTACGCTTAATTACTATTCCACTGTGCAACCTAGTGCAACTCTGAGACACGCACAGCCACAATTCCAGCAATACGATATACTGTTGTTGTGTGTGTGTTAGATATGTAGCACAACTAAACCAGGTGTTCACAAGTAACGAAACTAAACTGAACAAAAATAAAAGACGATAGCAATTGAATTTCCTGTACGTGTGAAGAGTACAAAAAGAAAGGAAAGCAACATTGTCATGCCTGTTAGGGGATTTTTATTTCATTTGTCATGTTGACTATTATGCTTAAAAATTTTCTAACGGAGAATTATTACAAGAAGAATTATTACAAGAACATTTCATGCAATCACAAAATGTTTTCATATAATTGCTTCTCATGCAGCAGTATTATTGTTTTTAAGTGAGAAATATTAGAAGACGGGAACTGCAAAGTGCCAAAGGACAGCCGCACCACGTAGTCACCTACACCGCGCCGTATACCCCTTCCCAAGCGAGTGTCCACTCGCCTACAGTAATTAGGGCGCCCGTGCTAGCCTACGGCGTAGTGGACCTGCTGTTAAATGCAGGACCCTAATCTTGTTGTGTTCCAGAGGCATCTCGCATGAGCAAAGCGAGCTTTGTCAGAGGTCAAAGCGGGTAGGAGAGCAGCCACCTATAGGCTCACTATGTGTTACTGATAAGGTTGCAGTGAAGATGATACGAAAGAAGGAATGATGATTATGGTTTAACGTCGTGTTAGCGACAAGGCCGTTAGTGACGCAGCACATGCTTGAATTAGAGGACAAGGACGGAAATCGGTCCAGTTCTTTTCAAAGGAATTGTCCCAGAATTTGCCTTAAACGATGTAGAAAAAACAAGGAAAACCTGAATTTAGATGGCCGACGGTGATTTGTATCGCTCCCTAGCGAATACTAATCTAGCGTCTCTCTAACGGTTTATTCGCTCGGTGCAGTGACTCGAAGTGTAGTGATTACGGGCGGATTGGCATAAAAATTCTGAACACGAGTGCACGAAGCCTGCTCACTGCGTATACCTGACTTACTAAATCAGTGGTGTGTTGATCAAGGCATCGTAATGCGATGGTAAACACGGCAGATGTTCCAGGACGATGTCGACGAGTAGAATTGATGCGCTAACTGAATGTCAGCTATGTCCTACGCTGATACTGCGGGAAGTTGGATGATTATTCGTAATAATTTCGCCAACACACTGAATGAGAAAAGTCGAATTGTATTGATGTTTGTACTGGTAGTGCACACTCTCACCGTCCTGGTTCCGAACGGCAGCAGAATGCATTTATCGCATGAAGCACCGCATCAGATGAGAAACCATTGGTAGAGACTCGCCGATCACTGCAAACACCACGAATTACACACATCAACAAAAGTTTTGTATCATCCCTTTATATCGAAATTCATGGCACAGAAAAAATTTGGGTCAGAGACATGTACACACATTCATTTGTAATGTTCCCAGACCACTAGACTATCAAAGAAAAAAAAATTGTAAAGTCAGAATCGTCTGTTTCCGACGGGGGCTTCTTCACAGCACTCCTGAGCAATGTCAGTACGTAGTAGAACGTGCCCTTGCTCGCATGCAGGCTCGAATTATTCTTGACATACCATCGATAAGATCACTTCAAAGTGAGTCTTGGAAGTCGAGTACGTAGTCGTTATACATGTCAAAAAATTCGTTTCAGTTGTTCCCACAAGTGTTCGATTGGGTTCATGTCCGGGGAACCGATAGGTTACTCCATTCTTGTGATCCCCGCATGCTGGAATAATATGTCCACGAGAATAGCACGATAAGCATACGACTTATCGTCCATCAAGACCTAATTGTCACCAAAATGCTGGCGATAGCTCCCATTATTGGTTGAAAAATCTCGTCTCTGTAGCGTGGAACAGTGAGCCCGCCCTCGTCAACCACGAGAGGTGTACATTGGCCCCATGCAGTCCACCCTCGAACTTCACTTCACCACCACCTTGTTGCGTATGTGGGACACAGTGTTGGAGGCGTTCGATATCACCACGTTGTCGCCAAACACATTGTCTGCCATTATCAGGGTGCAAACAGAACCGAGTTTCGTCCGTAAACAACATCCGATCCCAGTCCTGGGGCGTCCATTCCTCATAATTTCTCGTCAATTTGTAACGAAGTCCACGGTGTTGCAGTGTACATGGTGATGCTCGCCATGAACGTCGGGAATGGGGATTCGCATCATACAATCGTCTCATAACAATTTGATGCGATACATGACGTCCTGTGGCCTCTTCGAACGCCGATTTAAGTTCTCGAAAGCTCGACCCACGGTTGCTTTGACTCAAAAGTCGTAGATATCGATCATCTTACGCACCTGTGAAAAATGGACGACCTGTGCGGTGAAGTCCTCAATCCTACCTGTCAGTTGTAACAGATTCTATGACTGCACCAGATCACTTTGACTTCGGTGCACACGTCGAGCAACTTCCCCCGTTTACAAGCCTTCTGTGCGTAGCTTGATCATGCGAATTCGATCATTGGCAATGACAGTCCTTCGCGGTATGATGGATGTTCACTCTAGTGGGTCGAGTGCGTCGTTCTACTAGTAGTTAGAGCTCATAGCAACTGTGCATATGTATACAAACAACGTCAGTGGTGACCTTCCGATTGGTACAGGAATAGTCACAATAGTGACACACCTGCACAACATATCGGGGCAATGTAAAACTTTTATTGATGTGTGCATGTTCCTTGCTAGGGCCATCAGTAAATATTCGTTGGAAGCTGGACTACGAGCAAAGATGCCGTTATCTGTGCATTTCGTACCTACGGTGTAACGTGAGAGACAGCTGTAGGTATGGGTGGCACAAAATCATTTTTAATAATGAGAAGTCAACACCGAACATTATGGTGTGGGAGGCCTTAAGTGGGCTTGTGATCATAGGCTTCTATAGTTTGTTGACAAACACGAAGCACGCAGAACATCATACAGCTCGATCTGTTGGCATTGACAGTCTCATAGAAATGTGATTTTCCAGCAGCGCAATGATCATGCACTGCCTTCTCGCCTTTCACAACGCGCTCTCTAGAGATGTACATGTTGATCACGTGGTTCAGTCTGCATTACCCATAATATTCCTTGAATATTCACGACGAAAGGTGGAAGTAACGTGAAATGCTGTAATCTAAGCGGACTTCTGACACCTCTATGATTGTACCTAGAAACTATTGCAGGACTATTTTGAAGCTAGAGGAGGATACACAGCCGGCCGGTATGGCCGAGCGATTCTAGATGCTACAGTCTGGAACCGCGCGACCGCTACGGTCGCAGGTTCGAATCCTGCCTCGGACATGGATGTGTGTGACGTCCTTAGGTTAGTTAGGTTTAATTAGTTCTAAGTTCTAGGGGACTGATGACCTCAGAAGTTAAGTCCCATAGTGCTCAGAGCCATTTTTTGGAGGGTACGCAATTTAATGTACTTATTGCCCAATACTGTCTGTCAAAAGATATGTGACTCTGTTATTACCGTTATATACTGCAACGAAGAAAATTTCCCTCTAATGGGGCTATCGCTTCAGGATTCTCATTTCTCGTTTTCCACTGGTGTTTGTTGAGCGCTATCAACATTTCTCAAGATGCAGTGTTGGAAATTGGAAATTTGTGGTATCAAACAGCTGGGGTCATCGGTCCCTAGGCTTACACACTAATTAAACTAACTTTAACTACCTTACGTTAAGGACAACAGAAACACCCATGCCCGAGGGAGGACTCGAAACTTCGACGCGGGGGAGCCCCGCGAACCGTGAAAAGACGCCCTCGACCGCACGGGTACCCCGCGCAGCATGCAATGTTGTATTACCGCTATCTCGCTATGAAATATTTTAACAACATGACATAGCGGATGCATGCAAAGTAGCAACACGATAGCGAAGAAGTGGGAAGGGAGAAATGAAGGTAGAATAGAACTGAACGTCCCGTCGACATAGAAGTCATTCGAGACGGAGTACCTGCTCCATTGCGTAAAGATGGGGCACAGCAGAAAGCGTCATTTCTTCAGGAAGCGTCCAGAATTCGTCTACAGCGTTTTTGAGTTCCTTAGAAAACCCCGGTCAGGATGGACAGAAAGTACATAATTTGCTCGAATGTAATTTCAGTGCCTTAACCACTGAGCAACCTCGCTAGATGAAATGATTGAATTTGCTAAAATATAAATCATACTGTACGAAGTTTGATATATGGGGATTTACGAGAAATTTCATTTGTTACACAGATTCATCCCAGGCGAAACAGGAAAAAATTACCTGAAATCCACACTCACATGGGATGCCCAACAATGGCTTACGATCCTCCTCGGTGACAGCTTAGTTAATGAACGTTTTCTGTTGTCGAACTCCGTACGTTGGTCACGTAAAAGACATGACTATTCTTGCCGCGTTTGGTGGAGGAGATTAATGAGGTGTCTTTTTCTTAATAACTTCACTGGATTTCAATGCAATGGCTGTGTTATTTTACTTTGAAATAAACACTTTATTTCATTATGTACGAGTTAGCTTGTTTCGACCCCTTTGGCAGTACCAAGCTATATCTGTTTGTAGCGTGTTATATTCCGCACATGATAGTGTGGGAAGCAACATGTGATGGCGTCCCTCATAAGAGTTTGGCACAACCATAGTAGGTGTGGCTACAACTATCTCAGATGTGAACCCCGTATGAAAAATTGAAAAAGAGTACCCCGTGTGCCTGTTTTCTCTCTGTGCCACCATACTTAATACGTACATTAAAATACATTACCGGAACTACTGAAGTGAAAACTCACATGGTGTGTTCAGCGTCTTAAAATCAGAGCAGATGCATGTCAACGAACTTACGCTGCTAAGCCAATTTCCTTCCCCATTTATGTCCAATCCTGATGTGCGTTCTGTCTGTAATCACCTTGTCGCCGAGGGGACGACAAAAACCTTAACTTCTTCCCTTCCTTTTTTTTTTTTAGAACTATCCAAGTTAATACAAGCCGGCCGGGGTGGCCGTGCGGTTCTAGGTGCTACAGTCTGGAGCCGAGCGACCGCTGCGGTCACAGGTTCGAATCCTGCCTCGGGCATGGATGTTTGTGATGTCCTTAGCTTAGTTAGGTTTAACTAGTTCTAAGTTCTAGGGGCCTAATGACCTCAGCAGTTGAGTCCCATAGTGCTCAGAGCCATTTGAACCATTTGAACCTGCCTCGGGCAGTCCTTAGGTTAGTTAGGTTTAATTAGTTCTAAGTTCTAGGCGACTGATAACCTCAGAAGTTAAGTCGCATAGTGCTCAGAGCCATTTGAAAAATTTAATTAATACAAAATTTTCAACATGTTTCATAGTTGCAATACGTCCGTATGGATTGTAGCTTTCCCCAGTTTTCTCCATATTCACTGTAGAAGGTATCAGTGTGCAATCGCAGCACAGTGTGAGTACATTACCTATACCTGAGAACAAAGCTGCTTAAATTAGGTGTTTATACCCAAGTGTTCACAATATTTTCTTCCAATGTCTAACGTTTCTAAACACCTCACTTTCTTCGGGACGTTTAGAACGTAACAAACAGGGAAAAAGGATCTTGATGAAGCAGCACACATATCAAAATGGCTGTACTTTCTGATGACGTGATAACTAAAGAAAAGGAGGTAAGCGTAAAAGAAACACTGAAAATGATGTTACAGTGTATACGAAATGCTTTTTGAGCTCTTTCCTTCTACAATGTAAGTTGATGATGATTATGATGAGGTCCCATACTCCGAGGAGTGTAGGGGACGATGCGGGAGAGCCGCACCGCCGTACTAGGCAAGGTCCTAGCGGAGGTGGTTTGCCATTGCCTTCCTCCGACCGTAATGAGGATGAATGATGATGATGAAGACGACACAACAACACTCAGTCATCTCGAGGCAGGGAAAATCCCCGACCCAGCCGGGAATCGAACCTGGGACCCTGTGTGCGGGAAGCGAGAACTCTACCACAACACCACGAGCTGCGGACAATGTAAGGTGTAGAAGGAATAAATAATCAGTTATCAAAGTTTGAAATATGTCACAATTCTATTGTCAAATTCCTTGGTAACATCTCGTTCAATAACTCGTTATCTGCTTCTCTGTAGTGACGTGACTATCATTTTTTTCTTAGACAAACCAACTTTTCATCAAATATACTAGTCAGGAATTACATGGAAGCGCACATCTCTGGAGTGACAGTACAGTAACACCTCGAAGAACTCATCAGTACAGCTGACACGTCAGACAGATAGTAATATTAAAATTGCTACACCAAGAAGAAATGCAGATGATAAACGGGTATTCATTGGACAAATATGTTATACTAGAACTAACATGTGATTACACTTTTAAGCAATTTGGGTGCATAGATCCTGAGAAATCAGTACCCAGAACAACCACCTCTGGCCGTAATAACGGCCTTGATACGCCTGGGCATTGAGTCAAACAGAGCTTGGATGGCGTGTACAGGTACAGCTGCCCATGCAGCTTCAACACGATACCACAGTTCATCAAGAGTAGTGACTGGCGTGTTGTGACGAGCTAGTTGCTCGGCCACCCCTGACCAGACGTTTTCAATTGGTGAGAGATCTGGAGAATGCTCTGGCCAGGGCAGCAGTCGAACATTTTCTGTATCCAGAAAGGCCCGTACAGGACCTGCAACATACCGTCGTGCATTATCCTGCTGAAATGTAGGGTATCGCAGGGATCGAATGAAAGGCAGAGCCACGGGTCGTAACACATCTTAAATGTAACGTCCACTGTTCAAAGTGCCGTCAATGCGAACAAGAGGTGACCGAGACGTGTAACCAGTGGCACCCCATACTATCACGCCGGGTGATACGCCAGTATGGCGATGACGAATACACTCTTCCAATGTGCGTTGACCGCGATGACGCCAAACACGTATGCGACCATCATGATGCTGTAAACAGAACCTGGATTCATCCGAAACAATGACGTTTTGCCATTCGTGCACCCAGGTTCGTCGTTGAGTACACCATCGCAGGCGCTCCTGTCTGTGATGCAGCGTCAAGGGTAACCGCGGCCATGGTCTCCTAGCTGATAGTCCATGCTGCTGCAAAGGTCGTCGAACTGTTCGTGTAGATGGTTGTTGTCTTGCAAACGTCCCCATGTGTTGACTCAGGGATCGAGACGTGGCTGCACGATCCCTTACAGCCATACGGATAAGATGCCTATCATCTCGATTGCTAGTGATACGAGGCCGTTGGGATCCAGCACGGCGTTCCGTATTACCTTCCTGAAACCACCAATTCCATATTCTGCTAACAGTCATTGGATCTCGACCAACGCGAGCAGCAATGTCGCGATACGATGAACCGCAATCGCGATAGGCTACAATCCGACCTTTATCAAAGTCGGAAACGTGATAATACGCATTTCTCCTCCTTACACGAGGCATCACAACAACGTTTCACCAGACAACGCCTGTCACCTGCTGTTTGTGTATGAGAAACCGGTTGGAAACTCTTCTAATGTCAGCACGTTGTAGGTGTCGCCACCGGTGCCAACCTTGTGTGAATGCTTTGAAAAGCTAATCATTTGCATATCACAGCATCGTCTTCCTGTCGGTTAAATTTCGCGTCTGTAGCATGTGATCTTCGTGGTGTAGCAATTTTAATGGCCAGTAGTATATATATATATATATATATATATATATATATATATATATATATATATATATATATATTCAGATTACATCCTTATGATTCATATACTTGATACAGAATTATTAAAAGTGTTCAGAACACTTTTGGAACGATTTATCAAAAATTAGCTCCATTCGCTGCATCTCATTTTCTACGTCTTGTTCAAAATTTGTTGAACGATCACCTTTCTGTTTGTGTTTTAGCCTGGGGAATGCATCAAATTACTTGGGTGTGGTGTCGGGAGAATGGGATGGCTGTTCCAGGTTTTCGGTAGATGGTGTTTCGAAATCCGATGACATCGTGCCTGTTATGTTAACGCTATCAGCACATCGACCCTTGGATCTTTATGGCTCAATTCTACGCATTACTTCTAAGAAACTTGTGTTTTATGTTACATAATTGTATATAATCACTCTAAGGTAGAAAATTAGGTAGAGCTGTGGTGAGTCTCAAAGTTATTACTTATCTCTCCGTCGACACAGATCTTAGGTTGGTTGTTTTCCGGGTGAACTCATCCGTACTTTTCATCGGCTACATGCCTGGATAACAACCAAGACGGGGAAGTTGCGGTGTATGTTCTGCAGTAAAAAAGTCTTAATATTTCAGGAATCGTGTTATAGACTAATTCCTCACTGGTATCCTCGTGGTCTAGTGCGCCATGTCATGGTTCGCGCGGCTGCCCCCGTCGGGGGTTCGAGTCCTCCCTCGGGCATGGGTGTGTGTGTTGTCCTTAGCGTAAGTTAGTTTAAGTTAGATTAAGTAGTGTGTAAGTCTAGGGATCGATGACTTCAGCGGTTTGGTCCCATAGTACCTTACCACAAATTTTCAAATTTCCTCGTTGGTGCACGATCGAGACGGCAACTATTATTGGGATATACGCTGTTTGTAACAGTTTAGATTTATGGAAATAACGCAACTGCATGTTATTTCATTACAACGATGCTCTAAAGAGCGTGAGTGTGTTTGTGTGTATGGAGTCACTTCAGTTAAGTTTTACGCACTCGGAAGTCATTTTAACTTCAGATAACAGAGCTTCCGAAGGCGCGACATACTGCAAACCGTTAAGATACTGATTGTACCTATGTATGTGTGTGTTGTTGCTCGTTGCGAAATACTCCAGTATTAGCTTTGGACTGTTATACAGTATTATTCATTGTCATTGTATCTGCTCGTCTGTCAGAAAAATTACTGAATGTACATGTATCTCTTATGGCATTCCTCAGCTGCAAGCTATATCGAGACGTTAACTCTTTTCGAAGAAGCTTGGCAGGAAATACATCTGGAATACTGTTTAACGCCTCTTTGATCAGATATATCGACATGTATTAGATCATGAATCTAGACAAAACATTAATTTTGTTGCCGTGAAATAGTTATATTGGACTAAAGCCTGTCAGGTACGTCCGTCACAAACAGGTATTAATGAATACTTTTACCAATACCGAACTTTATCAGAACGAGGCACATTTCACATTGTTTTCTTATGACAAGGTCTCCGTGTGCCAGTATTCAGATGATTTGATATTGCATTACTCCGACCTGTGACTGTCTGCTAGTAACAGTATTGCATGTTACTGTCATCAGTACTTCTACAGTATACTGTAGTATTTGGATCACTATGATTGGTTATGGAAATGAAAGGAAGGCTAAGCTGAAAACTAGAGCCAGCACGTAATTCATTTGTCTCGAACAGCACCCATGAGGCCATCGAGATTAACATCGCCATCCGATTGCCATACTATAATCAACATTGCCATCAACAGATCCGTGAGACATTGCTAAATTATCAGGAACTTAATGGACAACCTCCACTTTCCTTACCATCCAAAGACTTTCGGTGAAAATTTCTTCAACCACTGGGATTGGACTCGGTACTCTTCAGTCGAACGCCATTGCACGGAAATTCTGCATCTCATGATATCGTTGTCAATGAGACGTTAAATCTCAATCTTCCTTCCTTCCTACCTTAAAAAAAAATGGTTCAAATGGCTCTGAGCACTATGGGACTTAACTTCTGTGGTCATCAGTCCCCTAGAACTCAGAACTACTTAAACTTAACCAATCTAAGGACGTCACACACATCCATGCCCGAGGCAGGATTGGAACCTGCGACCGTAGCGGTCGCGTGGTTCCAGACTGTAGCACCTAGAACCTCTCGGCCACCCCGTCTGGCGAAATAGCTAATCGTTCCATATTCTACAGCTTCTGTATGTTTAACGGTAACGCGCCAAATATAATGGTGTGATACGCATTTCAACATACACAATATGTTAACATATGAATCTGATTGTAAATACGGAAAACTTTATTCGGCTGTGTTATTATGTGTAATAGACGAGGCCGTATTATTAGTGTCATTCTATTCACAGCACTGAGAAACGCGGCCATATAATGGAATATGACATCAATTTTACAAAGAAATAATACACAAAAGTTAGGCCAGTCATATGAGCCTGATGAACGTAACAGAATCAACTGGGGGTCGATATGAAGGAACTGGTCTCATTAATTTACTCGGATTGTACAGCTCGATAGAAAGCAAAATGAAAATGAGAATCGTAATAATACATGAACTTTTCAAGAATTCTGTTTTTGGGCTAAGCTCTCATAAGCTGCAGCGCTTGACAAAGTAAACTGGAGCATACAGCATGACTTCGTAACGTGCTGGATATGCTCTTTCGTAATGGAAAGTAGAAAAAAATAAAAGTTTGTGGGAAGACCGCTAGTCGCTGTCAACTCATCAGGAGAGCTATGGATGCTTTGCAGTGCGGAACCTTAAGACTTAGCAGAGTGCTGGGCACATCCGTGGCTTTCTTCAGGACATTAAAGCGTAGTTTACAATTAAATACCACATCAGTCATGTCCGTAAAAACTCCCAGAAATATTTGAACCAAATTATATTGCCTCATCATTTTATGAAATAACAACTTTCCTCTGTGCCTTCCCATATGACTCTCGCATTTGTGGTTTTAGTCTGCTAGGCAACTCCTCAGGCATAAGCTAATACTTGATAATACGAGTTTGTACAATAGAAGCCGAGGAAATGTATTTTGCGGAATTTATTGCATCATGTATCTCTAACAGGCGCTTGAAGATGGAGTCAATATGACTCCGAAATCGATACCATTATAAACTGAGGAGATCAGAAAAAAGTACAGCTCTAAGGAAGATTGTCTACACATTGTTTGATTCATTGGTGCTTAGTTATAAATGAAATTACTCTCATTGTCTTCAAATTTGTAGGGGTACTCATTTGCTTGGTTGGAACGACCAAATAACTCTTCACTGTCGTCACATTAATGTGCCCACCTGTCAAAAGTCTGAATGACCACCTTTTGCTCCGCGGACCGCTGCGACTGGTGCAGGAAGAGAGTCAAAGAGGTTCTGGAAGGTACAGACAGGGATGTGGAGCTATGCAGACTATACTGCCGCTTCCAGCTGCGCTATGTTACTCGGTTGAGGATCCGTCGCACGATCAGCCCGATCGAGGTGGCCCAAAACATTCTCGAGTTTAGATCCGGGGACTTTGGTAGCCAGTGGCGTACGGTAACAATCCTGGTACCCTTCAAACCTTGCATGTACACTGTGAGCTGTGTAACACGTTTCATAGCCCTGCCAGCAGATGCCATCGACCGCGTAAAGACAAACTGCATGTAGTGGTGAACATGGTGCCCAATACAGATGCATATTTATGTGGATCTATTGTGCCTTCCAGAATGAAGTGATCGCCCAGGGAATGCCCCCGGTCTGGACCCTTCCGACGATTGTTGCAGGGTATTTGCTTACAGGAGTTTCACGCCGTAGACGCCAACGGTCATCTGTCATCTGAAAAGCCCTCCGGTAGTTATTCAGTGGACGTCCAGTTGCATTATTGGCGTGCAAATTCCAGCCTTCGTCGTCGATAAACAGCAGTCATCATGAGTACATTAACCAGACGCCTACAGTAGAGGCCTATACGCAGCAGCGTTTGCTGAACGTGCATTGAGGAGACAACTATTGGTAGCCCCTTTGTTCATCTGGGTGGTCAGTTGCTCAACAGTTACATTCAAGTTTGCCCGTGCACATCTCCTCAGCCGTCGTTCAGCCCTGTCATCTATGACCCATAGTGCACCACAGTTGCCTCGTCACCGGTTTTGGATACTCAACTTTGCCATGCACGGTAGCACGAAAACAGTTTACAAACTTAGCCGTTTCGGAAATGCTTCCGCCCTTGGCCCGAAAGCTATTGCTCACGACCTTTTACATCACATAAATCGCTCCGTTTTCGCATTACTACAACAACTGCACAGTTCTTTGGGTCCCCAAATGGTTCAAATGGCTCTGATTACTATGGGACTTAACTTCCGAGGTCATCAGTTCCATAGAACTTAGAACTAATTAAACCTAACTAACCTAAGGACACCACACACATCCATGCCCGAGGCAGGATTCGAACCTGCGACCGTGGCGGTCGCGCGGTTCCAGACTGAAGCGCCTAGAACCGCTCGGCCACCCCAGCCGGCTTTGGGTCCCCATACAGGCTTTGTATACCCACCACTGCTGTCTGTGAGTGGTTATTGCACGTCGAACATAGACGGTGGTCACATTAATGTGACTCGACCTCTATATCATCTCGGGGAATGCTAACGATCAATTCTGCAGTCATTGTTTTTCTCTCGCCTTTTCTTCATTTCATTTATGTATCACAGATAGAGCGTCTAACAATTGTATACATTAAAGTATCGCTTAAATGTGTTTTTGTATCATGTAAAGCGCAAAATCAATTAAATGCAAACGACAGCAATAATTCTGTTGACTAGAATCTCGCCACAGGTGGCTCAAATCTCCATCCAGTCGTCCTGATTCAGTTTTTCCATGGGTTCCCTAAATTACTAGGTGCTGCTGGAATGTTGCATTGGGAAAGGCTATGGGAAATTTTTTTTTACTCGCGTTTGAACAGTACGAATTTTTGCTCAGTTCCTAAAGATATTGTCGTCTAACGGTACATTGATCACAAATTTCGTTTTTTATTTTGCCAAAATGGGAGATTATCACTCACTCATATTACCTTTGTTTCTTCCTTTTACGATCTTAAACAGTACGTCGGTATTGTTAATACCTTATGTAACTGGTTTAATGAAATTATGTGGGAAAAATATCTATGCCCGTTTCACTAATATTCTCTACTAATAGACAGCAATCAGCCCCACATCGGTCAAACAAATTAAATACTAACGGTTGGAATTAGTTCGATTTGATTTATAGGCCAAATACAGAAGTTCCTAAAACTTTCTAAAGATGGGCCAAAAGTTCAGATGCAGGTGGCCGAGTCAAGCAAGAAGGGGAGTTTCAGTTTACAGGCAGCTTCATTTCTGTTATATCCTAGACCTACTACGACTGTTCACATGGCCTATAATACGTGTACGCTGACGTAATTATAACAGGCCGCAGCTTTTCAAGAGAGTGATGCTGGTGACAGTTGTAGGTAGCTATAGGCTATCAATAAAGTGAAAAGACTATAAAATCGAGAAAGTTTTAATCACGAATATCGGCGGGAGAGACTGAGTACGCACATTCGATGTTAGTGGATGCAGCTAAATTAATTATGAGGTCCTGTTTGTGTTTTGGATTAGAGGGAATATAAAAAAGGTAATTAAAACGAGCACAGTGCTGAATTTTCTAATGAGAATGTGCTTTCTTGTCGAATAGTAAGCCAGATTTAGATTTTGTGTTTTCCCCAAACTGATTAAGGTTAATTCTGGGATGATTACTTCGACAAGGGCACCGTCAATTTCCTTCTACATTGCTGTCCAATCCGAACTTTAGCTCAGCAACTAATGGCCTTGTCGTCGACGGGGTGTTAAATCTTAAATTTTCTCTCTTTCTTTGTAGGAAACTGGTATGAGACACTAAACAAGTAAAATACACGAAACCTATCACTGAAATTAAGACAGCAAAGAGCCACAATTACTCGCTCTATTTAATCGTAATGGAGCCGTTAATGGTACGATAAAATTCAAATCCAGTCACTGCAGAGACCAGGGAGAAACGTTGGTTCATCTTCATTACACCAGAGTTGGACATTTTCAGTCGTGTGTCTGGAGGAAATATTTTTTTGGACAACGAAATTCTCTGTGGGAATCAAGAGTAAAGCCATTAAATGAAAATGTTTGTCTAAAACGGTTTCATACGATTTGGTATTTCAGTTCGACAATAAGATGCAATGAAAACCTCCTCCCTGGTTTTTAATTTGAAGAACACAGTCAGGAAAGTACACTTCTCCTGTGTTCTCCATATGTAAACGTGTCTTGTAGGAGGAAACAGTGAGAAAGTACACTAGTACGATTACATTAGCTGTTTCCTTTGGGTAGAAGTTCAGGTTTTGATGCCCCATCTTTCCAGTTATTTAACTAATGTTGTTTAGCATGATCAGATTTACGGTGAATGTTTTGTGTAATCCCCGTAGTGCCATTTTCGTTATCGAGAGATAACAATCGCGTTTGATGTGATGCTAACAGTATCAGTGTGAAGAGTTCATTTCAGTATTATGTTTAGCAGAAATGTTGGAAATTTGTGGTAAGTTCCTATTGGACCAAACTGCTGAGGCCATCGGTCCCTAGGCTTACACACCACTTAATCTAACTTAAACTAACTTACTCTAAGGACAACACACACACTCATGCCCGAGGGAGGACTCGAACCTTCGACAGGGCGAGCCGCGCGAACAGTGGCAAGGCGCCCTAGACCACGCGGCTATGTTTAGCAGACTAAATTTTCTGACGAAATCGTTCTGAAAGTATGTTTCGTCATTGTTTTTCAAAGAAATGATGGTACACCAGGTGCCACAAACAAACGCCATATTGTTCGTTGCTTATTCAACGACGGGAGGGGCGTCAGCCGATGAGGAATGACGTATGTGCAGAGCACAGAATAGTCCGTCTTCCACGAACGCCTACAGACCGTGATGTCTCATAAAATGGTTGGTCGCTGGTTCGAATGATAAGAGAAAAATGCTGAGTGGGGAGGCTGAAGGAGTAAGTGCGCGTCCCTCCACATCTACGAATTAAAACATCATTGCCAGAGTATGTACGACAATTCCCTGCATCGCAGGGCACCGAGTTTTACCAGAGTCGTTTTATTAAACTGACTGCACGCTACGACAAACGTCTCAGTGTCGGTGGAGCCAATGTGGAAAAATACTACAAGGCGTATTTGTTTTTGGCAATATAGTTTCGTGTGAAACAACGGCAAAACTTACTTTCGGAACGTCCCTTGTACTACGAAGGGGGTTGGGAGGGGAAGGGGGCTTGAAACTGAAATGTCATTATACAGTCTCCTTAGGGTATATTTACACTAACGAATACGCTCGTCACTCAGAGCAAGCGAATGCCTTATTTATCTTGTTAGATGAAAAAGTTTGGCCATAGTTACAAAACTATCCTGCTTCTACGTGGCACCTTGGTATTCTGCAGCTGCTTCCTGCGAAAATTCGCAGAAAATCTGTATTAAGAGACTGTGTGAACTTTATCTATGGAACTATAAATTTTTGCTACGCTGCGCGGTGTGGGATCAACATCAGATAGCATTGCCGGAGGACATCGAGAAAGTTCAAAGAAGGGCACCTCGTTTTGTATTATCGTGAAATAAGGGAGAGAGTTGCACGGATATGATACACGAGCTGGGGTGGCAGTCATAAAAACAAAGGTGCTTTTCGCTGCGGCAGGACCTTCCCATGAAATTTCGGTCATCAACTTTGTCCTGAGAGTGTGAAAATATTTTTTTGGCGCCCACATACGTAGGGAGAAATGATCATCGTACCAAAAATAGGGAAATCAGAGCTCTCACGGCAAGATTTAAGTTTTCGTTTCTCCCGCGCTCTGTTCGAAAGCGGAACGGTAGAGAAGTAGTTTAAGAACCTTGTGCCACCCAATTAACCGTGAATAACAGAGTAATTACGTATATGTTGAGGTAGACGTAGAAATAATATCATTCCTATCATTAGTCAGAGCAAGGAGTATCCAGCGAAGCCCAAGCTCTAAACACAGATTCTATAAAAATGTCGGCCGGCCGGTGTGGCCGTGCGGTTCTATGCGCTTCAGTCTGGAACCGTGTGACCGCTACGGTCGAGGGTTCGAATCCTGTCTCGGGCATGGATGTGTGTGATGTCCTTAGGTTAGTTAGGTTTACGTAGTTGTATGTTCTACGGGACTGATGACCACAGATGTTGAGTCCCATAGTGCTCAGAGCCATTTTGAGCCCTATAAAAATGTCTATAACGAAAACACAATAGACCACAGCTGTAGCGCAAAGCTGAACCGCATAGTAATTAGTATACGAGTAAAAAAATATTTCTCACGCTTAATAAACCAATGTTGTTGTTGTTGTGGTCTTCAGTCCTGAGACTGGTTTGATGCAGCTCTCCATGCTACTCTATCCTGTGCAAGCTTTTTCATCTCCCAGTACCTACTGCAACCTACATCCTTCTGAATCTGCTTAGTGTATTCATCTCTTGGTCTCCCTCTACGATTTTTACCCTCCACGCTGCCCTCCAATACTAAATTCGTGATCCCTTGATGCCTCAGAACATGTCCTACCAACCGATCCCTTCTTCTGGTCAAGTTGTGCCACAAACTTCTCCCCAATCCTATTCAATACTTCCTCATTAGTTATGTGATCTACCCATCTAATCTTCAGCATTCTTCTGTAGCACCACATTTCGAAAGCTTCTATTCTCTTCTTGTCCAAACTATTTATCGTCCATGTTTCACTTCCATACATGGCTACACTCCATACGAATACTTTCAGAAATGACTTCCTGACACTTAAATCAATACTGGATGTTAACAAATTTCTCTTCTTCAGAAACGCTTTCCTTGCCATTGCCAGCTTACATTTTATATCCTCTCTACTTCGACCATCATCAGTTATTTTGCTCCCCAAATAGCAAAACTCCTTTACTACTTTAAGTGCCTCATTTCCTAATCTAATTCCCTCAGCATCACCCGACTTAATTAGACTACATTCCATTATCCTTGTTTTGCTTTTGTTGATGTTCATCTTATATCCTCCTTTCAAGACACTGTCCATTCCATTCAACTGCTCTTCCAAGTCCTTGGCTGTCTCTGACAGAATTACAATGTCATCGGCGAACCTCAAAGTTTTTACTTCTTCTCCATGAATTTTAATACCTACTCCGAATTTTTCTTTTGTTTCCTTTACTGCTTGCTCAATATACAGATTGAACAACATCGGGGAGAGGCTACAACCCTGTCTCACTCCCTTCCCAACCACTGCTTCCCTTTCATGTCCCTCGACTCTTATAACTGCCATCTGGTTTCTGTACAAATTGTAAATAGCCTTTCGCTCCCTGTATTTTACCCCTGCCACCTTTAGAATTTGAAAGAGAGTATTCCAGTCAACATTGTCAAAAGCTTTCTCTAAGTCTACAAATGCTAGAAACGTAGGTTTGCCTTTCCTTAATCTTTCTTCTAAGATAAGTCGTAAGGTCAGTATTGCCTCACGTGTTCCAGTGTTTCCACGGAATCCAAACTGATCTTCCCCGAGGTTGGCTTCTACTAGTTTTTCCATTCGTCTGTAAAGAATTCGTGTTAGTATTTTGCAGCTGTGACTTATTAAGCTGATAGTTCGGTAATTTTCACATCTGTCAACACCTGCTTTCTTTGGGATTGGAATTATTATATTCTTCTTGAAGTCTGAGGGTATTTCGCCTGTTTCATACATCTTGCTCACCAGATGGTAGAGTTTTGTCAGGACTGGCTCTCCCACGGCCGTCAGTAGTTCCAATGGAATACTGTCTACTCCGGGGGCCTTGTTTCGACTCAGGTCTTTCAGTGCTCTGTCAAACTCTTCACGCAGTATCATATCTCCCATTTCATCTTCATCTACATCCTCTTCCATTTCCATAATATTGTCCTCAAGTACATCGCCCTTGTATAGACCCCCTATATACTCCTTCCACCTTTCTGCTTTCCCTTCTTTGCTTAAAACTGGGTTTCCATCTGAGCTCTTGATATTCATACAAGTCGTTCTCTTATCTCCAAAGGTCTCTTTAATTTTCCTGTAGGCGGTATCTATCTTACCCCTAGTGAGATAGGCCTCTACATCCTTACATTTGTCCTCTAGCCATCCCTGCTTAGCCATTTTGCACTTCCTGTCGATCTCATTTTTGAGACGTTTGTATTCCTTTTTGCCTGTTTCACTTACTGCATTTTTATATTTTCTCCTTTCATCAATTAAATTCAATATTTCTTCTGTTACCCAAGGATTTCTACTAGCCCTCGTCTTTTTACCTACTTGATCCTCTGCTGCCTTCACTACTTCATCCCTCAAAGCTACCCATTCTTCTTCTACTGTATTTATTTCCCCCATTCCTGTCAATTGCTCCCTTATGCTCTCCCTGAATCTCTGTACAACCTCCGGTTCTTTTAGTTTATCCAGGTCCCATCTCCTTAAATTCCCACCTTTTTGCAGTTTCTTCAGTTTTAATCTACAGGTCATAACCAATAGATTGTGGTCAGAGTCCACATCTGCCCATGGAAATGTCTTACAATTTAAAACCTGGTTCCTAAATCTCTATCTTACCATTATATAATCTATCTGATACCTTTTAGTATCTCCAGGGTTCTTCCATGTATACAACCTTCTTTCATGATTCTTAAACCAAGTGTTAGTTATGATTATGTTGTGCTCTGTGCAAAATTCTACCAGGCGGCTTCCTCTTTCATTTCTGTCCCCCAATCCATATTCACCTACTATGTTTCCTTCTCTCCCTTTTCCCACACTCGAATTCCAGTCACCCATGACTATTAAATTTTCGTCTCCCTTCACAATCTGAATAATTTCTTTTATTTCATCATACATTTCTTCAATTTCTTCGTCATCTGCAGAGCTAGTTGGCATATAAACTTGTACTACTGTAGTAGGTGTGGGCTTCGTATCTATATTGGCCACAATAATGCGTTCTCTATGCTGTTTGTAGTAGCTTACCCGCATTCCTATTTTCCTATTCATTATTAAACCTACTCCTGCATTACCCCTATTTGATTTTGTGTTTATAACCCTGTAGTCACCTGACCAGAAGTCTTGTTCCTCCTGCCACCGAACTTCACTAATTCCCACTATACCTAACTTCAACCTATCCATTTCCCTTTTTAAATTCTCTAACCTACCTGCCCGATTAAGGGATCTGACATTCCACGCTCCGATCCGTAGAACGCCAGTTTTCTTTCTCCTGATAACGACATCCTCTTGAGTAGTCCCCGCCCGGAGATCCGAATGGGGGACTATTTTACCTCCGGAATATTTTACCCAAGAGGACGCCATCATCATGTAATCATACAGTAAAGCTGCATGCCCTCGGGAAAAATTACGGCTGTAGTTTCCCCTTGCTTTCAGCCGTTCGCAGTACCAGCACAGCAAGGCCGGTTTGGTTATTGTTACAAGGCCAGATCAGTCAATCATCCAGACTGTTGCCCTTGCAACTACTGAAAAGGCTGCTGCCCCTCTTCAGGAACCACACGTTTGTCTGGCCTCTCAACAGATACCCCTCCGTTGTGGTTGCACCTACGGTACGGCTATCTGTATCGCTGAGGCACGCAAGCCTCCCCACCAACGGCAAGGTCCTCACCAAAAAGAGTATCCATTCGTTAAACAAAACGGACCTGTCAGTGTAGATTACTCTTGCCACGCGGAAATGTCTTTAGTGGTGTAGGATAACACTTCCATGCCCAAGGAATTTGGGGAGCACCGCAATAAAACGACTTGCAAAAAAAAAAAAAATAAAATAAAATAAAATAAAATAAAAAAAATAAAATAAAATAAATAAAATAAAATAAAATAAAATAAAATAAAATAAAAATAAAAAAATAAATAAATCCGAGAGCACACCACATGAACGTTTATCACTGTGTTTCCTACGCCGCATAGCTAAACAAATTCCGAACTACTTGTAAGTGGCGTAACATGGCATTACCGTAACAAAGTTCTCAGTAGCACGACGTTATCTCTTTTATATGATGTATTGACTCTGACTGTCACTGTCTCTCTGACTGTCGGTAACTGGCTTCTTGACTGTCTCGTTTAACGGCCGTTTCAGTATTCATACGCCCGCACCGACCGTCTGATTTGGCTCCACTATTCGGTCAATAAATAACTTCGTTATTCTCTGTAGTCTGTCTGGGAGGACACCACACACATAAATTTTTGACTACATCTTCGCACGAAACTCTAGAATATCTTCCGTACTTAGTAATTTTATTTATGTAGCTCCCTACCTTAGAAGGCTGGGTGATGACTAATTTTCTCTACCTAAAAACACGCACATATGTTTTTATTTGCTCTTTGTCATAGGTAGCTTTGCTTTCAGCAAGACACTCACTTAAAAAGCACTGTGCCAGTTGTTGATGAGATACGAGGATGACATACAGAATAATTTTACCATTTCAGCCGAAGATGATGGAGTGAGACTCAAAAGTAGCAAAACTTTGAAAAAAAAAAAAAGATACGAATAAATCCTGCAAGTCTAGATGTATTAAAAACCATTATGGGATGACGTTTTCTTGCAGTTGAAAATTGTAATCTAGAACTTCGTTTTTCTAGCAGCGAATAAAAAATTTCTGTAAAACGTCGACTTTACGAGAAATTAACAAACTAATCATGCTGAAACTGTCAGATGTTAACACTGACATTAATCTCTATCATATTTCAAGGGACAAACAGGCAATTAACTATGGCGAGAAAATGTACCTCTGCGAGCAACAGGTAAGCGCTTACTTCAATCGGGTATCCCTTATCAAAACAGCTTTGTGTATCTCTGCCGGGATGCCGCGTTAGATCGCACGTGGGCTACCATCGATGTCCTACGACCTACGTGAACCGTACTGCGTCATTACAACTGGATATACAGGGTGTTACAAAAAGGTACGGCCAAACTTTCAGGAAAAATTCCTCACACACAAATAAAGAAAATATGTTATGTGGACATGTGTTCGGAAACGCTTAATTTCCGTGTTAGAGCTCATTTTAGTTTGGTCAGTATGTACTGTACTTCCTCGAGTCACCGCCAGTTGGCCGAATTGAAGGAAGGTAATGGTGACTTCGGTGCTTGTGTTGACATGCGACTCATTGCTCTGCAGTACTAGCATCAAGCACATCACTACGTAGCATCAACAGGTTAGTGTTCATCACGAACGTGGTTTTGCAGTCAGTGCAATGTTTACAAATGCAGAGTTGGCAGTTGCCCATTTGATGTATGGATTAGCACGGGGCAATAGCCGTGGCGCGGCACGTTTTCCAGAACGAACGTGTCCTGACAGGAAGACGTTCGAAGCAATTGATCGGCGTCTTAGGGAGCACGGAACATTCCGACCTATGACTCGCGACTGGGGAAGACCTAGAACGACGAGGACACTTGCAATGGACGAGGTAATTCTTCGTGCAGTTGACGATAACCCTAATGTCAGCGTCGGAGAAGTTGCTGCTGTACAAGGAAACGTTGACCACGTCATTGTATGGAGAGTGCTGCGGGAGAACCAGTTGTTTCCGTACCATTTACAGCGTGTGTAGGCACTATCAGCAGCTGATTGGCCTCCACGGGTACACTTCTGCGAATGGTTCATCCAACAATGTGTCAATCCTCATTTCAGTGCAAATGTTCTCTTTATGGATGAGGCTCCATTCCAACGTCATCAAATTGTAAATTTTCACAATCAACATGTGTGGGCTGACGAGAATCCGCACGCAATTGTGCAATCACCTCATCAACACAAATTTTCTGTGAACGTTTGGGCAGGCATTGTTAGTGATGCCTTGATTGGGCCCCATGTTCTTCCACCTACGCTCAATGGAGCACGTTATCATGATTTCATACGGGATACTCTACCTGTGCTGCTAGAACATGTGCCTTTACAAGTACGACACAACATGTGGTTCATGCACGATGGAGCTCCTGCACATTTCAGTCGAAGTGTTCGTACGCTTCTTAACAACAGATTCGGTGACCGATGGATCGGTAGAGGCGGACCAATTCCATGGCCTTCACGCTCTCCTGACCTCAACCCTCTTGACTTTCATTCATGGGGGCATTTGAAAGCTCTTTTCTACGCAACCCCGGTACCAAATGTAGAGACTCTTCGTGCTCGTATTGTGGACGGCTGTGATACAATACGCTATTCATCCAGCGCTGCATCAGCGCATCAGGGATTCCATGCGACGGAGGGTGGATGCATGTATCCTCGCTAGCGGAGGACATTTTGAACATTTCCTGTAACAAAGTGTTTGAAGTCACGCTGGTACGTTCTGTTGCTGTGTGTTTCCATTGCATGATTAATGTGATTTGAAGAGAAGTAATACAATGAGCTCTAACATGGAAAGTAAGCGTTTCCGGACACATGTCCACATAACATATTTTCTTTGTTTGTATGTGAGGAATGTTTACTGAAAGTTTGGCCGTACTTTTTTGTAGCACCCTGTAGAAACACTAGATGCTTCCAGTAGATTCGCTGCTGAGCAAGTAATTGGGCAACTACAATTTTACCACGCTGGAACGCTCTTAATGTCCGACATGAAGGTAGATCAGCACAAAACCAGAAGAATCATATGTTTAATTACACTTCATGTCTCTCCAGAAACTATACATTACAAGAGAGAAGATATAAGACAATATCAATGTGTTTGAGACTAGTCAGGAAACAGACTTCGTGAATGGGATATTCGCACCACGATGTTGACATTGTTATGGGCAGCTCCAGTATATTGCTTCTCCACAGCCGTAAACACACATAATCGTTTGCCTCAGAAACCTGAGACGGAGAGTAGGCATTGGCGCCGTCGATATTGTGGGGTGCGATGAAGAGAACCAGGGAACTACGCTCCCAAGGCAGCAATAATTGCGGCAGTCCTCCCCTACCGCGACCTTTCCCTCTGCGTGTCTGTCAGCGATCATGTAACTGCCACGATTCCATTCACTTCCTATTCCCCGTCTAGGTTATTGTTCCTTCAGGTGAACTCCTAAATGAGATATAGCATCTGCCCTTCTCTTCAAACGGTCGTTAGGAGTTTCTCATATTGTAAAAACAGCTTCTGTCGTACCCCATATCGTAAAAAATCTGATCTGATACACTGTATTCAAATACTTGTATAGTTATATCCTTTATTTGATTTATTTTAGCCTTCAGTGACACAATAAGGCGGCGGGTCAATATGAAAACTTCATCTCCAGCAATGTCAATACTGAGTAAGTGACCATGGAATAGAAGAGTAACTGAAGTAGATGAACAGAGGAAATACCATTGGATCTGATGCTATACCAGTTCGATTCTACATAGAGTATGCGAAAGAGCTTGCCCCTTTTCTAGCAGAGCGAAGGGCCGCGCAGAGTGGCCGCGTGATTTGAGGTGCCATGTCACGGACTGCGCGGCCCCTCCCGCTGAAGGTTCGAGTCCTCCCTGGGGTGGTGTTCTTCTTAGTGTAAGTCAGTTTAAGTAGTGTGTAAGTCTAGGGACAGATGACCTCAGCAGTTAGGTCCCTTAGGAATTCACACACACTTTTGAGAAGCGAAGCGTCTCTGATGATTGGGACAAAGTACAGGACATTTTCAAGAAGCGTCGTTGAAAAGACGCACATAACTATAAGCCTATATCTTTGAGATCGGTCCGTTATATAATTTTGGAACATGTTTTATGCTCTCGTAGTACGACATTTCTAGAGACCGAAACTCTTCTCTGTAGAAATCGACATGGGTTCCGTAAACAACGACTGTGTGAAACCTATCTCTCTCTGTTCCTCCGTGATACCCAGAAAGCAGTAGATAAAGGCTCTCAAGTAGATGCCGTGTTCATTGACTTCGGGAAGGCGTTCGATTCAGTTAAGCACTGTCGCCTAATGAACAAAATACTAGCGTACGTAATATCAGACCAACTGGATGACTGGATTGATGAGTTTCTAGCACACAGAACACATCATATCATTCTCAACGGAGGAAAAACTTCAGACGTAAAAGTACACTACTGGCCATTCAAATTGCTACACCACGAAGATGACGTCCTACAGACGCGAAATTTAACCGACAGGAAGAAGATGCTGTGATATGCAAATGATTGGCTTTTCAGAGCATTCAAACAAGGTTGGCGCCGGTGGCGCCACCTATAACGTGCTAACATGAGGAAAGTTTCCAACCGATTTTTCATACACAAACAACAGTTGACCGGCGTTGCCTGGTGAAACGTTGTTGTGATGCCTCGTGTAAGGAGGAGAAATGCGTACCATCACGTTTCCGACTTTGGTCGACATCCAATGACTGTTAGCAGCATATGGAATCGGTCGGTTCAGGAGGGTAATACGGAACGCCGTGCTGCATCCCAACGGCCTCGTATCACTAGCAGTCGAGATGACAGGCATCTTATCCGCGTGGCTGTAACGGATCGTGCAGCCACGTCTCGATCCCTGAGTCAACAGATGGGGACCTTTGCAAGACAGCAACCATCTGCACGAACAGTTGGACGACGTTTGCAACAGCACTGACTATCAGCTCGGAGACCCTGGCTGCGGTTACCCTTGACGCTGCATCACAAACAGGAGCGCCTGCGATGGTGTACTCAACGACGAATCTGGGTCCACGAATGGCAAAACGTTATTTTTTCGGATGAATCCAGGTTCTGTTTACAGCATCATGATGGTCGCATCCGTGTTTGGCGACACCGTGGTCAACGCACATTGGAAGCGTGTATTCGTCATTGCCATACTGGCGTATCATCCGGCGTAATGGGATGGGGTGCCATTGGTTACACGTCTCGGTCACCTCTTGTTCGCACTGACGGCACTTTGAACAGTGGACGTTACATTTCAGATGTGTTACGACCCGTGGCTCTACCCTTCATTGCCGGCCGGAGTGGCCGAGCGGTTAAAGGCGCTACAGTCCGGAACCGCACGACCGCTACGGTCGCAGGTTCGAATCCTGCCTCGGGCATGGATGTGTGTGATGTCCTTAGGTTAGTTAGGTTTAAGTAGTTCTAAGTTCTATGGGACTTATGACCACAGCAGTTGAGTCCCATAGTGCTCAGAGCCATTTGAACCATTCTACCCTTCATTCGATCCCTGCGAAACCCTACATTTCAGCAGGGTAATGCACGACCGCAAGTTGCAGGTCCTGTACGGGCCTTTCTGGATACAGAAAGTGTTCGACTGCTGCCCTGGCCAGCACATTCTCCAGATCTTCCACCAATCAAAAACGTCTGGTCAATGGTGGCGGAGCAACTGTCTCGTCACAATACGCCAGTCACTACTCTTGATGAGCTATGGTATCGTGTTGAAGCTGCATGGGCAGCTATACCTGTACACGCCATGCAAGCTCTGTTTGACTCAATGCCCAGGCGTATCAAGGCCGTTATTACGGCCGGATGTGGTTGTTATGGGTACTGATTTTTCAGGATCTATGCACCCAAATTACCTGAAAATGTAATCAGATGTCAGTCCTAGTATAATATATTTGTCCAATGAATACCCGTTTATCATCTGCATTTCTTCTTGGTGTAGTAATTTTAATGGCCAGTAGTGTAACTTCGGGCGTACCCGAAGGGAGTGTTCTAGGACCATTACTTTTCACAATATACAGGGTGAACATTAATAAAACTGACAAACTGCTTTGACGGATTCCTGACTGGAAACGGAGGAAAAAAATGTCCTATGTCCGGAAATGCATCGTTGTCTCAGTAGATGGCACTGAAAAATGACAGATCTTCTGACCACGTGCCATGCGTCCCTTGTGTGTTACAGGCTGTGTGTTTGACGCAATGTACTGTAAGCAGCAGAATGGTCCGGCATTCACGTCGGGAACAAGCCGAGATAGTGTTTGTGTACGGCCATGCAGGTGGAAACGGTGGAGCGGCAGCACGGCTATATCAAAACAACCGTATCACACCATATTTCAAGCCCTTTTCGTGAGTTTGTGTGATCATGGGTCCTTTCAGCCAGACGAACGTGCAGGGAGGTGGCGAACTGTGCGTACGCCAGATTTGGAGGACCGGGTTCTACAGGATACTGAGACGAACACTAGTACAAGCTACAAATATGATTGAGCCGGCACGGTAGCTCAGCGTGTTCGATCAGAGAGCGGGTTGGCCTCTGTAATAAAAGAACTGAGTGAAAGGATCAACAATGAACTTGAACGGATGTTACGTGACGTCCGCAACGACCAAACACAACGATCAACAACGAACAAAATGAAGAAAAAAAAAGGTGGTCAGCGCGCCAGATTGTCAATCCTAAGGGCCCGGATTCGATTCCCGGCTGGGTCGGAGATTTTCTCTGCTAAGGGACTGGGTGTTGTGTCTCCTAATCATCATCATTTCACCCCCATCGACGCGCAAGTCGCCGAAGTGGCGTCAAATCGAAAGACTTGCACCAGGCGAGCGGTCTACCCGACAGGAGACCCTCGTCGCACGCCATATTTTTATCTGATTGTTCAGTGCAGCTCGGTTCCCCTCTATATGAAAGTGTTAACAGAAATCAATGCAGTTCTCTTTCGGAGCAAGAATTTATTAATTTTATTTAAGAATGAGCTTCGGAATAAATTTATTTTATGGGCTCATTGTGACTATGTATCGTGATGTAAATGTAACGTCAATACTTAAAAGCAATTAGAAGATATTTTTAATGTAACCAAGAGATTCATGATATCATATAATGCATGAGTATCTCGTTGTCGGACAACTTAATTTAGCCAAGAAAAGATTAAACAAGTCTACGAATGATGTGGCGTGGCCTGAAACATCGATATGTAGACATCAACAGGGATCTTTGTTACTGCATGTCGCCGAATATCTGATTATTTGTGTATGTTATAACCATTAGTTCATGAAACATTATGAATTTTTAATGAAAGAACGTTATTTTGTGGGATTTACCAATGTGTAGTTGAAGCCCTGACAAACAAATTGTTTGGAAGGATACTGTTGATTTAATATTGGATGCACTTAACGACGCTGAAGACAAAGCGATGTGACTGCTGCTTTGTGGCGGACAGACTGTGTCAGCATGAAAGAAGGTCGACGTAGCGTATTAGGGAGGTTCGCGTGCCCCACGCACAAACGCCCGCTCCTCACGCTACCCACAGGGAGCCACCGGCGCTCGATAACGCAACTAAATTCCTGCAACAGCTTTCCTGCCTGTTGTTTGGGTCCGAGCGGTGGACAGTAATTAACGCTCAGCACTATCTGGTACCATGCTCAGTTTTTAATTTACTAGCGTAACTAACGTGGCTCAAAACGTTGCCTATCTCTATCCGTCTCTCCTACGGATAGCATAGTCGTTTTTGTGCGAAACGGTGTTGCCAAAATTCCTACATTTTTTCTGTCTCTCTTTCGTGGCCCCGGAAGCTGCAATATTGCTGTAAGAAGGAAATTAATTCTACCCTTTGAAATTTCAGTGGAAGAAGGTGAAGGAGATTAGAGTTTAACGTCCCGTCGACAACGAGGTCATTAGAGACGGAGCATAAGCTCGGATAAGGGAAGCAAGAGGAAGGAAACCGCAAATCGGTCGTGCCCTTTCAAAGGAATCATCCTGGCATTTACCTGAAGGGATTTAGGGAGATCGTGGGAAACCTAAATCAGAATGATCCGACGCGTGTTTAAACCGTCGTCCTCTCCAATGCGAGTGCAGTGTGCTAACCACTGCGCCACCTCGCTCGGTAAGTTCTCAGTTGATGTGAAAAAGAGAAAGAGCGATTTAACCGCAGACAATTATTCGGGAACATGTTAGTTTATCGTTGATGTGCTAAATCACTTTAAGTAATCGAATCAGTAGTCAGTGTATGATTACTGTTGTAGTTTGTGTATGATGCTGTTAAAAAATCGCCGCGCAGAGTGGCCGCGGTTAGAAGCGCACCGCCCCTCCCGCCGGAGGTTCGAGTCCTCCCTCGGGCGTGGGTGTGTGACTGCTCTTAGCGTAGGGTAGTTTACGTAGTGTGTAAGTCTCGCTTCAAAAAAATGGCTCTGAGCACTATGGGACTTAACTTCCGAGGTCATCAGTCCCCTAGAACTTAGAACTACTTAAACCTAACTAACCTAAGGACATCACACACATCCATGCCAGTGGCAGGATTCGAACCTGCGACCGTAGTGGTCGCGTGATTCCAGACTGTAGCGCCTTGAACCGCTCGGTCACTCCGGCCGGCTGTAAGTCTAGGGACAGATGACTTCAAAAGTTCGGTCCATTGCTAAAAAATCTCAGTGAAGTACAAAATTGCTTTCTAAATCCTTTGTTGTTAAAAAAAAACATAGAAGCTACGTAAAGAACAAGAACAGACTTAGTATATATTCCTGCTTACTTACGACTAAACTGCATAATTTTGATAGTACCAACGATGTGTCTTGAATATGCCTATACTAACTGTGAACAGAATTTTATACTTGCACATTTATTTGCTGTGCCTGAGATTCCGTGCACGTCGCAGTAGCACATCTTCAGGTGACAACTGAGGAACGAAGTGAAAACGATATGTATACCAATTTTGGAATATGATTTTTCTTTTGGGTCCTTCTCATAGAAAGAACAACTCATAAAAACCTAAGTATAAAAAAGTAGTAGAATACTAGCAACCAAATCCCTTGTGTAATCGTACATGGAGATAAATTATAACTCATCACAATTTTTTTACTGTTTTCAAAAGTCCTTTTGCACTTGAACGGCTCACGGTAGAAAGATGGTGCTTGAACTGTTCTAACGTTCACCGGTCAGTTGTTAGCTGATGATGAAACAACACGCTTGTGTGAGAGAATCGCAAAGAAAATAAGAATCAGGTGCCCGCCATTTCTTGTTTGGGTTCACAAATGTGGGTAGCACGATACAGTGGTTCGGGATGGGTTCATGATTTATAGAGATTAGACTTAAAAGAATACGTCTCACTTAGCTGAACGCTCGAGTAATTATGTGCGCGTAAATTATTTTCGCAGTATGTTGATAATGCCCGGCCTGTTAACCGTGCGGTCTAACGCACTGCTTTCCGGGCGGGAAGGCGTGCCGGTCCCCGGCGCGAATTCGCACGGCGGATTAGTGTCGGGGTCCGGTTGCCGCCCAGTTTGTGGATAGTTGTTAAGGCGGTTTTCCATCTGCCTCGGCGTATGCGGGCTGGTTCCCCTTATTCCGCCTCAGTTATACTATGTCGGCGATTGCTGCGCGAACACTTTCTACATGTACGCGTACATCATAATTACTCTATCACGCAAACATTTGGGGCTACACTCGTCTGGTATGAGACATCACAATAACCCTGGGTTCGGTGTGGAGCCGCGGTGGGGTGGGTGGACTGCTGTAGCCTGTTGTGGGGTTGTGTACCACTAAGGCTACGGCGGGGACGAAGCCTGTCCGTCGTTTCTAGGTCCCCAGTTCAATACAGAACAATACAAATCTTGATAATAATGCAAATACCTTATCACATTACTCTATTCAACGCAATGTTCAACATAAGCGAGATTTAATCCTCAATAGTATCACGTTTAGTTACCAGATAGTGAGCAAAACATGAAATTAATTATTACAATCGCAGAAACGTCTTCGCAGTCTTAAATATGAATGAGAATGAGGGTGAAACTATTCCTCAAGGTGTATGTTAATGTCATGACATAGCGGATAACCTGTCTGTCGATTTTAGAATCTTTCCTGCAGCCGTTTCCATCCATTTATAGCTGGTTTCCGATTTTCGCCCGTAATACACAGCGCACAAACGTATTGGGACACGGTAATACAAAGAAAAGTACTATTAAATTATTTGCAGTCGGATGGCGCTACATCTGTCTCCATCGTAAATTCAGATGGATTACATTTTGATTCATTCATTTAACCTGGCAAGATAAGGGCCATTAGATCCTCCCTTGTATCTAATTAGGCAATCTACAGATTTTACATTACGTATATTACGATAAGCATGTTATAAATTACATCTAATATAGAGTACAAACAACTATAAGAGATTACAACAGCGCAGGTACTCGTACAAACACACAGTTTACATTCTTTCATGTTAAATACAACAATAAATAAAAATTACGGGAAGATATGTCGAAACTATGAGCGCTAGCAGCAAGGGACGCAGGGGACAAATGGGTGAAAGACGGAATGGGTGACGAACCTGATAGCCGGCCGCTGTGGCCGAGCAGTTCTAGACACTTCAGTACGGAACCGCGCTACTGCTACGGTCGTAGGTTCAAATCCTGCCTCGGGCAGGGATGTGTGTGATGTCCTTAGGTTAGTTACCTTTAAGTAGTTCTAAGTTTAGGGGACTGCTGACCTCAGAAGTCCCATAGTGCTTAGAGCCATTTGAACCATTTTAGAACCTGATAAAACACAATTAATAAAGAAAACTGAAAGGAAACTGGCATGCCTCATAGAGAATGGAGAACAGAAAGAAGCATAACTAGGAGTAAATGGGAACATTGGCTTTAGTGTTTGACGGAGAGAAAATTAGTTTTTTCTTAATGGCAAGAGGGCGTTGAATTGTGCGCAAAGTTTACGGTTGCAGGATCACAAGACCTGTTGTGGATATAAGCACAGATGTTTATATTACAGGCTGAGTAACATTACCAGCTGACGCCATGAAGTTGCTGAATGGTCGCAAACAAAGCAGTATCTAATCTCTGGCGCCGCGCATACAATCAACACAAAGAGAAATTACCCGCACGTAACAGAATAACGGCCCATATGGCAAGCACGTTTAAACACTGGTCCTCCGTGTTACTACTGAACTGACCTCCACGAGACACTACGGAGAAGCAATACTGACGCGTAACACACACTACTCACACCAACTCGATAATCTGTGAAGCACAGCAGTTAACCACAGCCAACTCCGGATCATCTAGAATCAAATTTTATTGAGTTCTGGTTACCTAAGGTTTCAAATAAGTATCAATACAGTGGGCTGCTGTAAAGAACGGAACTGCTAATCCCTGTTCACAGAGTAGCCCTCTCGTCACAACAGAGGTTCTCTCCCCAGCTCCAATTAAGGTAATCCTTCCCCCTTTTTTCACGTCATGATTTTGTTGGAAGAGTCGCTTCAGTGTCATTCGTTGACCAGTCGTTTATAAATCATGTATACCGTATCTTTTGAGCAAGGTGGAAGGAAGGTAGGGTTCGAAGCGGAACTATAAAGCTAGGACAACAAACAGCTGGTGCGGTGCTCAAGTCACGAGGAGCGAGCCGTGCAACGCGTTCCCTCTTTCGCCTTCCAGCTAGTGACACAGGAACCCACCACTGTGCGCAATTTATTCTGAAACGAAGACGAACTGGTCAGATGTTGCGCATCAGAAGACGCAGAGACAACCCGGTCACCAGGGGATTCCAACGGCACCGGCGTCCTTAAGCCGCCACAACTTTGAACAATAGCTTCAGTCTGTCGATCATAGCCAACGCAGCCGACAGTTGTTACAGGCAGCACCAAATTTCCCTTGAGTCCGCTCACAAGAAGCACAGTCCCTATCCATATCGTACTGAAAAAAAAACTGAATAATATGTCAAGGGTACAAACAAAGCAGTGAGGAGTAACCGAGGAAATACAAAGAGAACCCCACTAAAAAGAAAATTACCTGACTATTGCGCTATTGAGGTTGGAATGCATTCAAAATTTAGACGAGAGAATAAGCAGACATTAAAATATTATCTGCAAAGTTCTCAGATTCACTAGCCCATAAAACAGATTCAAATTTCTCTACTGAAAAAGGGGCAATAGGTATATGAACAGTTACTTTGTACTAGAAACTCTGGTTACCTGAAAGCTACTGCAGGAAATAAATATGCTAACTCTAAAGTACTGGTCTAAACTATACGATGTGTACTAACAAGAGATTTAATCGGAGCTACGTGATGGAGCTGTTTAGGTGGCGATCGCCTCACACAGATATACACTAAAATTTACGCAAACAAACTTAAGCGTAAATTACAAGACATTAGTCTATACACTAAGAAACACAAGTAAAATTCACTGTCTTTCGGAAACACGTAAGAAACAGAAAATAAACTAAATTAATGTGTGTCAGACAAACTGGCTAATGGCTCTGAGCACTATGGGACTTAACTTCTCAGGTCATCAGTCCCCTAGAATTTAGAACTACTTAAACCTAACTAACCTAAGGACATCACACACATACATGCCCGAGGCAGGATTCGAACCTACGACCGTAGCGGTCGCGCGGTTCCAGATTATAGCGCCTAGAACCGCTCGGTCACTCCGGCCGGCGTCAGACAAACAGATTCAGCTACTGGCGTCCTCTCTGTTCCACGTCATCGGCTACGTGGCTACACAATTAGGACATTGTCTAAGTGTTCTTTGGTATCTACGGCAAAATGTGATGGGGCCCCGTCATGCTGGAACTATAATCACTGGCTGACGACTAGCCGCACATTCTCCAACATTCCTCGTAGTAATTCACAGAGAAAGGTACGGTAATTCCCTTCACCGAGAGTGCTAAGCAGATCATACGGACCAATTACATGGTCATGAACAGTAACAATCCACACATTTACGGTAGAACACACGAGTTGCTTTAGGATAATCCAGTTTCCAGACATGGCTATTGTGTCTGTTGAATATTCAAACCCTGTGAAGTCAGTCTTGTCAGTAGACGAAACACACGTTTGGAAGTCAAGCACGTTTATAATTTGTTATAGATATGACTGTCAGAATTTAAAGCTCTGGGGAAAGGAATCATGTGATTGGTCTTGTACTTCTGATATTTAAATGGATGCATGGTCGATTCGTGCAGTCTTCCTATAGATAGTAAAAAAAAAAAAAAATGTATTCTCAATTAGAGGTCAATACTGACATTTGGCCGGCCAGGGTGGCCGAGCGGTTCTAGGCGCTGCAGTCTGGAATCTCGCAACCGCTACGGTCGCAGGTTCGAATCCTGCCTCGGCCATGGATGTGTGTGATGTCCTTAGGTTATTTAGGTTTAAGTAGTTCTAAGTTCTAGGGGACTGATGACCTCAGATGTTAAGTCCCATAGTGCTCAGAGCCATTTGAACCAATACTGACATTTCCTTTTGCAAAATATGGCGTTGGAGATATTTATTTCTTTGGTTATAGATTGTGTACTGATTCTGGGATTGTCCTCAATTCGCTGTAACACAGCTTCCTCAAACTGAACATTTCGCACACTGCGAGGCGTATCAGTTGGCCCTTACTCTTGTCTAAGTGATCATGTTTCACGAAGACGGTCATCATGTCTACGAAATGTGACACGATTTGGTAACCACCTACGTGGAAATCGTTGTGCAAACAGCGTGATACTGCTCGACTGCTGCATCGTGCCTTCCCATAAACGATATGCATATCCAATTCGGTTAGAGTCTAATGAGCCCTCAAGAACCCTTAAGCATCAGTAGAAACTTTAATGTAAACACAGCATAACAAAAACAATAATATTAAAATTGTTTAGCCAGGTCCGTGGACACTGATAGCAGAAATGAAATCTTGCCTTTACTAGTAGAAGACGCAAGTGTGCTGCAAACCAGGTACCTACGTGTTGCATACCAAGCAATAAAAGTAGCTCTGAACTTTGGCCTAATGGCAGTCCGGTGGCAGACCGTTAAAGGGTTTTTAGCGAGGAAAGAAAGAACCTGGACATTTGTGTCAGATAAGAAAAGTGCGTGGTATGGATGTCTCACCTAAGAGTCGTCAGGCGCATTTCCTCTAATGTTTCGGCAGATGTTTGCTATTTCTTTCTTGTAATGTGTATCTGCACTCAGACGAAACCTACACTACCCATCACCTCTTTTATGCAACACCCAGTGTAGCGGAAATCGTCGATCTGTTTCCCGTTACAAATAAAAATTGCTTCTGAAGCGGAATTTTATGTGCCCATTCAACAGAAAGGTCTCAAATTAGTCTAGAACGATGTTGGTTTAGAAATATGCATTAACAGGGACAGTAAAACACAGCAGAACCTGTATTCCTCACGCCTTCGTTGCCCGACTTACGCTTTCTCGTGTGCTGCTCTGGTCCGCGCTGTCTGCTACCAACACGCTACGACTCAACTCAGTTCATGCTGGAGCAGTGTTATTCTTCGTGTTTTGCTATACCTCTTAATACATATCTCTAAAACGAATATCCAGCTATAATAACACAGGACCGCTCTTTCGAATGGACACGCAGAATCCCGCTTTAAAAATCATTTGTTTTGGAACTGGAAATAAACCAACGCTTTTCGTTGACACAAGGCGTCGTTGCATGAAACATGTGATGACCAATATTTGTTTGGGTCGACTCCATCAACACATTGCAATAATGAAATTAAAATATCTACCGAAACACCAAAGAAAATATGCCGGACGACTCTTATTTTAATTTATTTTCGTTGCTTTAACATTGGGTAGGACCCGCCTGCTGGAAGTACTGTGTGCCCCTATACACCTCTCAACGGAAGGATAAGGGGCTGCCAAATGAAGGCCGAACACTCACCAAAACAATACTATGGAAAGGTTCCATTCAAAAGTAATCTCCACATGCGTTTAAGACATGTATTCCACTGGCAGACGAGAGGATCAGTTACTATTTCGTAGAACGCGATCGTTCGCTGACGGATCCACAACCGCACCCACTCTTGTTCAGCCTCATCTGACTGAAACCGACGTCCACGCACGTCTTTCTTCAGGTCGCCAAGGATATGAAAATCATACAGCGAAAAATTCGGGTTGTGCAGAGGATGTTGCAGTATTTCCCATCCAAATCGCTCAAGTGTAGTCTTTGTGCGACTGGCTGTGTGGAAGTGGGCGTTATTGTGCAACAGGATTATTCCGTCCGACAGCATTCCCGGGCGTTCTGACTTTATGGAGCGTCACTGTTTCTGCAAAGTGTCTTTATAGCGTTAGAGGAACTCGACCAGCAGAGGGCCCTGCAGTTGAAGAGGAAGATCATCATGTCCTTACTTGAATTTGTGTCAACATCTTTGAATTTCTTTGGCGGGGGAGATGTAGGATGCTTCCACTGTTGGATATGCCATTTTCCCTCGGGCTGTCGGAATGCTGGCGGACGGAATCATCCTGTTGCACGATAACGACTGCCCTCATGCTGCCAATCGGACAAACGCTACGCTTCAGCGATTTAGTTTTCAGGACTGTAACATCCTCCATACACCATGGACTTTCCACAGTGTGATATTCACGTCTTTTGCAGCCTCAAGAAAGACATAAGTTAACACTGGTTTCAGTCGGACGAGGGAGTGAAAAAGTGGATGAGATTGTGGATCCGTCAGTGGCCCACTGCATTCTACGAAACAGGAATTGATCGGTTTGTCTCCCAGTAGGATAAAAATCTTAATGTGTGTGGTGATTACTTTTGAATGGGACCATTCTGTGGTCCCGTTGTGGCGTGTGTTTAGTTTCCATTAGATTGCCCCTCATATGTGTCACTGACGTAGAGCGTCTTGTGAGGTGTGACTATTGAAGGTGTTTCAGCCGGTTTTCGAAGTCTCGGAGTAGCATTAATGCCTCATTAAGTGGAATTCGCTAGTAGAAGTCCTCCCTCGCAAATGGGTGTAAATTTTAAGTGAGCGTCTTGTGAAGTGTGACTATTGAAGGTGTTTCAGCCGGTTTTCGAAGTCTCGGAGTAGCATTAATGCCTCATTAAGTGGAATTCGCTAGTAGAAGTCCTCCCTCGCAAATGGGTGTAAATTTTAAGTGAGCCATTTCTGCCGGTATCTTATAAAGATGAAGAATGTAATGATACGCATGAAAATTTAATTGTGCTAGATGTGTAACAGTGAGAAGTATACTCTAATAAGTTAGAGCATAGTCCGTAGAATACACTGGAATCTAGCCTCGCGCGTCGAAGCTGGCTGACTGGACGCTGAGCGTAAAAACCCCCAACCCTTGTTTCAAAGAAATGACTAGATCACAGAAAATGTATTTATAAGAACAGTTTCAACTATAGAACACATATTAGTAGGACTATTTGATACTAGAAGAAACATTAGTACGTCATTGTTTCGATTGGAGTGTAAACTTTTATTTCAGTTTACACTTAAATGATTTCTTCCCTTGGCATTTCGCAAATTTTTTGCCGATCACATACAACTGAATACATATAACTATGACGCATTTTGATGACATTCTATTTGATACTAGAAGAAACATGTTTATTAGTACGTCATTGTTTCGATTGGAGTGTAAACTTTTATTTCAGTTTATACTTAAATGATTTCTTCCCTTGGCATTTCGCATGTTTTTTGCCGATCACATACAACTGAATACATATAACTATGATGCATTTTGATGACATTCTCCCTTAATTAGCTTGACGCAAATCGATTTTTCATTTATAAATTTCAATATTCGCCTAAATGCGATTTACGAATTAAAGAAGATCCAACGACATAAATGCTTTGCAAGGAACACAGCGCTATAACTAGCTTGATCTACGTAGCTCTGTGGCTACTCCACGATTCATTCAAATACGTGGACGGCAAATACGGAACTTTGAAAGTATCTCTTATCTCGGCAAACTGCTTCCGTTGAGTAGCATAAACTTCATAGTTTTATATAATTGAGTGGACCGTAAAAAAAGGTCCTTTATGCTGGTACTAAACCTCGAACGCAAAGAAATAGTAATGTCACTGATTTTGTTTTAGAGAAAAGTTCTCCTTTGTACTCAAAATACAGTTTAATTTCGCTTAAAAAAAAGACAAGTTTGTGCCTTTATCTCTGTGGTCAATAAGCTTACGGAGAGACTCCGTCATTATTTTACGATTCCTTCGATATTATTCCTTTAGCTGAAAATAAGTATCAATATATTTAACAGGCCAAATGTTGAGGTAAAGAGTTCAATGGGAACAACTGTATAGGGGCATAAGACTGATGTCCAAGAGACACTACTCTCTCCACACTCACTCTATTGCTCTGTAACCTCTGAAACTCTATCACTTACGCTGCGTGCCTTGTGTTGCGTGTCAAGTGTTTCATAACATTCACATTACTCTATGTGTTATTTCAAATAACGTAATTGAACTTACAAGGTACGCTGGAGAACAACCACATAGCACACTACTCCTTCCTCCCTTCTCTACCAACTTAATTCATAATACTTGTCTGCTGTAATAAGGGAACTCCGAGCCTACACTTCCAGATCCCTCTAATCAATCACCTGCACCAATTCAACAGACTCTGTCTCCAATTCCATGTAATGAGACTTGGTGTCAACCCTTGGTATTCATTAATACTCTTTTCCACATCAGAGTTCCCCTTCCTTTCTTGCTTTTTCCCTTTCCTTCGATAACAATCGTGCAACCTCCACCAAGTTACACTGCCCCCCTCCCCCTCCCCCCCCCCACCAACGTCAATGTTTACATCAGGAATTCACGGTATTATACTCGCCCTTCCCTCCGCAGGCCACCTGTTCTATTACTCCCCTATATCACTTTACCACTCAGCATTAGATCGCGCAGATATCACGAGATACCACCGCCGTTTTAAAACAATAGCGGGACCTTACATTTTAGTAACATACTTACATGTTTTATGAATACCGAAAAGATGGTAAAATATTATTAAATTTTTGCAGTTGTTCTAAATCTGTTTCTCGCGACTAAGAGCAAAGCAAGTAAATAACAATAAATAAATAAATAAAAAGGTACGCTGTAATGTAACAAATCAGCGATTCTGCGTGGAATCTACAAGTTCCTGGTAGGTTTCCAGAAGTATGGAGCACCAGATGTCTACGCAAACGTCACGCAATTCCCGTGTATTACAGACCAGTGGTTAATGGACGCGGAGCTGTGCTCGATAGCCCCCAAACTGTGTTCCACCGGGTTCAAATCAGGCTAATTTGGTGGCCAAGACATCAGCATGAGTTCAATAATACGCTCCTCAACCCAATGTAGCACAATTATGGCCTTGTAACGCGAGCAGTTATCCAGCTGAAGGACGCAATAGTCGTCGGCGAAGACATCAGGCATTAAGGGATGCAGGTGAACCACACTAATGTTCACGTAGCCCACATCTGTCATGGTGCCTTCGAATACTACCTCAGGTCCCATGAAAGCCGAAAGCCCAGATAAATGTCCTGCATAGCACAATACTGCCTCCACCAACTTGCGTCCCTGGTTCAAATGGTTGAAATGGCTCTAAGCACTATGGGACTTAACATCTGAGGTCATCAGTCCCCTAGACTTAGAACTACTTAAACCTAACTAACCTAAGGACATCACACACATCCATGCCCGAGGCAGGATTCTAACCTGCAACCGTAGCAGCTGCGTGGTTCCGGACTGAAGCGCCTAGAACCGCTCGTGCGTCCGTGGCTCGGTACACGTTTGCAGTAGGCTTTTGCCTGGAGGACAGCGTATCCAAACAACCTTATGTACCAAGAAACTTGATTCGTCTGAGCAAGTGACAAGTTTCTATTGGTCCATGGTTCAAC
This sequence comes from Schistocerca piceifrons, assembly GCF_021461385.2. Taxonomy (NCBI): domain Eukaryota; kingdom Metazoa; phylum Arthropoda; class Insecta; order Orthoptera; family Acrididae; genus Schistocerca; species Schistocerca piceifrons. Next base: position 95,689,194 of record NC_060149.1, on the reverse strand, counting down.
CTCGATGATCCCATATCCACTGCAGTCGTAACTGGCGATGTCTTTGGAACAACGTGAGAATATGTAGGGGTCATCTGCTGCGGACCCCGTATTCACCAATGTACTCTGAAAGGGGTGTTCTGAAACACTTGTGCCTGAAGCAGCATTGTACGCTGTCGCCAAACTTGCCACAGATCGTGCTTATTTCAGCCTGAGACATTCGTTCGTGATTTCTGGGCAATGGAAGCCTGGGCAGTGGCGTGTGTACGTTCTATCGAGCCAGAAGCAGACTGTAGCGAACCGATGCAGATAGGTCCTCACCAGCAGAGATGTTCCAGCATCGAGCCAACTGTACATTCCATTAAGACTATGTAGACAAGATGGTGGTAATTTCTTTCTATGTTCACCCTGAGTGATCCAGTATTCGCTAGTCGCTGCGTAACACTCTCTTCTATCCACTGGCTTCTAACACGCATCATTGTCGTAGCCGAGTGCACTGTAAGAGTCGAATTGTCACGACATGACAAAAAAATTTCTGGGCTCAGAATCCTCCAGCTCGTTTGAATTCTCTTACCTATTGCTATCGAGTCCTGTGATATCGACGAGGCATACTGGCCCTTTCTTTCATATTTCCACTTCGTTTGTCGGCTCCTCAGTGCTGCTACACATCTTACGAGTTTAAGTTGGTTTGGGGAAGTTTTGCTGTACTTTTGCATTTTGTATGCTAGTAGTGAGGCCCTGTTAATGCACCAGCACTCATTGAAATATCACCTACGTACAGAGACTCTCAGATTTCCTAAATCTCGACCCAAATTTTTCTCCCCCTCCCTCTCTCTCCCTCGATCACTCCCTCTATCCCTCCATCCCTTCCTTCCTCCCACCCTCCCTCTCTCTCTCTGTCTCTCTCTCTCTCTCTCTGACACACATACACACACACACACACACACACACACACACACACACACACTCTGTGCATCTAAACCTCACCTTTCTCTCTCTTCCTGTTTACTGTTTTCTCTCTCTTTCTTTCTCTTTTTCTAAAATAAACTCGCACAATGCTGGAGCGTAAATAAGTCACAGTAATTAACAGAAACACAAAAATGGTTCTGTGCGAATTATTTACCATCAACTCAAATTAAACACCCTGTCCAGCAGCGAATCGTTTTCCAGCTATTGGCATCCTCCTCGTTCACCACCACATCACCTCATTTTATTACATATAGATGCCGAAATTATGCGAGGGTTGGAACAGTGGCAACTATTTATTCACAACCGATACAAAAGAGTTACATGTTAGCACTTGTTGCTGTCCTTCAGAGTAGTCACCAGCGTTGTGTAGAACCCGTTGCCAGCGATGTGGAAGGCGTAGTATACCGTTAGCAGAGTCTGTTCTGTTGATGGTGCGAATGGAGCGGTCTACTGCCTGTCGAATCTCTGGAACAGTTCTGAAGCGAATGCCACGACGTGGTTCCTTCATCTTCGGAATCAAATCAAAGTCACAAGGCCTTAAGTCCGGGGAGTATGGTTGATGGTACAGTACTTCCCAGTCCCATCGACCTAACAGACCAGGCACAGCTTGCGCTGTATGCGCCCGCCCATTGTCGTGCAAAATGATGGGTGGGTTGCGCAGAAAGTGTCGCCGCTTCTTTCGCAATGCTGGTGGCAGGTGATGCTCCAAAAACGAACAGTAATACTTTGCATTGACGGACTGCCGTGGAGGAACGTAATGCGTTAGGATACCACCATCACAGTCGTACACGAGAATCACCATAACTTTAGACAGCTCCATTCGCACCATCAACAGAACAGCCTTTGCTAACGGTATACTACACCTTCCACATCACTGGCAACGGGTTCTACACAACGCTGGTGACTACTTTGAAGGACAGTAACAGGTGAAAACATGTAACTCTTTTGTATCGGTTGTGAATAAATAGTTGCCACTATTTAAATCCCAACCCTCGTAATTAATAAAGAACCTTACAACAAAATAATTTTAAAAACTACAAGTAAAATCCATGGGAATATGAATGACGTTTCCTGAACAGGTATTTGATCATGCAGTACTTTTAGAACACATGAAGTTTCGCAAAGTGTAAGTGCGAACGCAAAGGTTTCTAATTGATGAACAAATGCCTGTAATAAAATACTAATTGTAAATCCATCCTTATGATCATTTTCGCACTAAATTTCGTTTGATCAACCATTCATACAGTTATTTTTCCTTATTTCGGTAACTTCTAGATGAAATACTGAAAAAGACTTAGTTCCAAAAGCCGTTTCTAGACTTTAAGAATGTATTTTTAACACCGAAACATTTCCGGTACTAAATATAATAAAACGTAAGGTACCAGCTGACAGAATGTAGCTGTTAAATACTTCATCGTAATTTTTTCAAGTTTTTCAATGCACATGAACGTGTTGATAAGCTCCCAGTGGCGTGCACAGTATATGAAAGTACCGGCGTTGTGCCCTTGTTAGCGGCGCAGCACCCCACCCTGCAGCGCTGACCCGTCCGCCTCCGCCGTCACTACAAACGCCTCTGCCTGGCTGCGGGGTGCGGGGAGCGGCCCCTCCTAGCTCACGCTTCGCGTCGTCCTCGTCGGCAATACCCCTTTGACCCATGCTGACGAATATAAAAATGATATTGTCTGTCGCGTCCCTTATTTTCTCGGCGGAAGCCTTCCATGCAAGAAATCAGCTTCACAAGTGCCTCCACTCGAACCCGGAAGTGAAGGCAAGCGAATCTTTCTTTCTTTTTTAAAAAAAGAAAGGCTGTTAAGGTTCACAATATTTCAAAATTATTCCGGGGTCATGCGCTGCCCGTTGTGAATGGCTGATAGCAGATTGGATGAAATTTGACGCGTGACGTTCCGCAAGTTTTAATAATTATGGAAAGGAAGCACTCCTTAAGGGAGCAATATATATATATATATATATATATATATATATATATATATATATACACATCCCATAGAACATACGGTGTATGATATTTGGCTCTGCATGAGAGGCGTATATGTAAGTGGAAGTACAATACGTCAACAACATGGGTTTCATAATGAGTCAAAGTAGAGAACAGGGAGTTCAACTGGCGTACAACCGTAAAGGCCCACATGTTAGGGCATTCCGTGACCGAGGCGTAACATTTCCGGCGATATATATATATACCCCTTTGACACATGCTGACGAATATAAAAATGATATTGTCTGTCGCGTCCCTTATTTTCTCGGCGGAAGCCTTCCATGCAAGAAATCAGCTTCACAAGTGCCTCCACTCGAACCCGGAAGTAAAGGCAAGCGAATCTTTCTTTCTTTTTTAAAAAAAGAAAGGCTGTTAAGGTTCACAATATTTCAAAATTATTCCGGGGTCATGCGCTACACGTTGTGAATGGCTGATAGCAGATTGGATGAAATTTGCCGCGTGACGTTCCGCAAGTTTTAATAACTATGGAAAGGAAGCACTCCTTAAGAGAGCAATATATATATATATATATATATATATATATATATATATATATATATATATATATAGCCGGAAATGTTACGCCTCGGTCACGGAATGCCCTAACATGTGGGCCTTTACGGTTGTACGCCAGTTGAACTCCCTGTTCTCTACTTTGACTCATTATGAAACCCGTGTTGTTGACGTATTGTACTTCCACTTACATGTACGCCTCTCATGCAGAGCCAAATATCATACACTGTATGTTCTATGGGATGTATATGGAATGTATATATATATATATATTGCTCTCTTAAGAAGTGCTTCCTTTCCATAGTTATTAAAACTTGCGGAACGTCACGCGGCAAATTTCATCCAATCTGCTATCAGCCATTCACAACGTGTAGCGCATGACCCCGGAATAATTTTGAAATATTGTGAACCTTAACAGCCTTTCTTTTTTTAAAAAAGAAAGAAAGATTCGATTGCCTTCACTTCCGGGTTCGAGTGGAGGCACTTGTGAAGCTGATTTCTTGTATGGAAGGCTTCCGCCGAGAAAATAAGGGACGCGACAGACAATATCATTTTTATATTCGTCAGCATGTGTCAAAGGGGTATATATATATATATATATATATATATATATATATATATATATATATATATATATATATCGCCGGAAATGCTTTCTAAGGGAGTTACACTGTCTGAAACGTGAAGGCAAAAGCTCTTTGACAGCGTATGTTTCGCCGGCCGCGGTGACCGAGCGGTTCTAGGCGCTTCAGTCCGGAACCACGCGGCTGCTACGGTCGCAGGTTCGAATCCTGCCTCGGTCACGGATGTGTGTGATGTCCTTAGGTTAGTTAGGTTTAAGTAGTTCTAAGTCTAGGGGGCTGATGACCTCAGATGTTAAGTCCCATAGTGCTCAGAGGCATTTGAACCATTTGGCCACCGTGGACACATGTGAGAACACGCCTGACAACTGATAATATTCTGTCTGTGCTAGTGCCTTAGCGCCCCAGTCAAGACGGCAACAAAGTTGTAAAAGACAAATGGCAATACCCGTGTCACGACATGTGCAGGCATTACTACACACGAACATGCCTCCGCGGCGACCCTGTACCATAGACACAAAGCATGCATTACACTGAAACGACAAAGAAACTGGTATAGGCCTGGGTATTCAAATGCAGAGAAACGTAAACTGGCAGGATACGGCCCTGCGGTCGGCAACGCCTGTAAAAGACAAGTATCTGGTGCAGTTGTTAGATCGATTACTGCTGCTAAAATGGCAGGTTATCAAGATTTAAATGAGTTTGAAGGTGGTGTTTTAGTCGGCGCATGAGCGATGGGACACAGCATCTCCGAGGTAACGATGAAGTGAAGATTTTCCATTACGACCATTTCACGACTGTACCGTAAATATCAGGAATCCCTCGAAACATCAAATCTCCGATATCACTGCGGCCGGAAAAAGATCCTGCAAGAAAGGGACCAGCGACGACTGCAGAGTATCGTTCAACGTGACAGAAGTGCAACCCTTCCGTAAATTGCTGAAGATTTCAATGCTGGGCCATCAACAAGAATCAGCGTGCGAATCATTCAACGAAACATCATCGGTATGGTCTTTCGGAGCCGATAGCCCAATCGTGTACCCTTGATGACTGCACGACACAAAGCTTTACACGTCGCCTGGGACCGTCTAAACCGGCACTGGAATGTTGATGACTGGAAACATGTTGCGTGGTCGGACGATTGTGTCGAGCGGATGGACGTGTACGGGTATGGAGACAACCTCATGAGTCCATGGAGTGATGTGGGACGCCTGATACGTCTAGATACGACTCTGACAGGTGACACGAACGTAAACATCCTGTCTGATCACCTACATCCATTCATGTCCATTGTGAATTCCGACGGACTTGCGCAATTCCAGCAGGACAATGCGACACCCTACACATCCAGAATTGCTACAGAGTGGCTCCAGGAACACTCTTGTGAGTTTAAACACTTCCGCTGGTCACCAAACTACCCTGAAATGAACATTGTTGAGCATATCTGGGATACCTTGCAATATGCTGTTCAGAAGAGATCTCCACCCCCTCGTACTCTTACGGATTTATGGACAGCCCTGCAGGATTCATGGTATCAGTTCCCTCCAACACTACTTTAGACATTATTCGAGTCCACGCCACGTCGTGTTCCAGCACTTCTGCGTGTTCGCGGGGGCCAGACACGAAGTTAGACAGGTGTACCTGTTTCTTTGGCTCTTCAGTGTAGAACACTAGTACAGTCATAACATTCCCACTTGTCTGGCATGTTCTCGTGTGTGCTTTCAATCACTCAAACCTATAGATCTTTCAGTTCCCTCTTCAAGTGAGTACCTCTCTCGGAACACGTTTCCGGCCCTATGTCCATATAACCTTTTTTGCTCTGTATCAATTCAGGGATCATTTCCCATAGTTTAGCAACGTCAACCTGTGTATCAATTTTTAATTTCTCTCTGTCTTAGTTCGTCATTTGCGTACACGAGGGGTCACTTCTGCGTATCCTAGCTGTTATGACTGAACGTAGCTCCAAGGCCTCTGGACATCCCAAAGAACATACAGTGTATGATATCTGGCTCTGCATGAGAGGCGTATATGTAAGTGGAAGTACAATACGTCAACAACACGGGTTTCATAATGAGTCAAAGTAGAGAACAGGGAGTTCAACTGGCGTACAACCGTAAAGGCCCACATGTTAGGGCATTCCGTGACCGAAGCGTAACATGTTCCACATACACATTTAGACTAATAATTATTAAAAAAATGTTTAATTATCACGTTTTTCATTTTGACCAAAAAGTGTAAAATAATTTTTCCTAACCCCATACAGACTCCTAATCCCATACAGATAGTACTGAAAATTTGTGAGTGTGAATTTTTAACAGGTGTGAAAATGCTTGTAAGATTTAAAACGGAAAACGAGGGCAATATGCAATACATAGCTGACGGATGAACCTCTTTAATATTACACTACTTAGTAATTGATGCGTGAGTGGTTCACCTCCTTACTACACTCCTGGAAATGGAAAAAAGAACACATTGACACCGGTGTGTCAGACCCACCTTACTTGCTCCGGACACTGCGAGAGGGCTGTACAAGCAATGATCACACGCACGGCACAGCGGACACACCAGGAACCGCGGTGTTGGCCGTCGAATGGCGCTAGCTGCGCAGCATTTGTGCACCGCCGCCGTCAGTGTCAGCCAGTTTGCCGTGGCATACGGAGCTCCATCACAGTCTTTAACACTGGTAGCATGCCGCGACAGCGTGGACGTGAACCGTATGTGCAGTTGACGGACTTTGAGCGAGGGCGTATAGTGGGCATGCGGGAGGCCGGGTGGACGTACCGCCGAATTGCTCAACACGTGGGGCGTGAGGTCTCCACAGTACATCGATGTTGTCGCCAGTGGTCGGCGGAAGGTGCACGTGCCCGTCGACCTGGGACCGGACCGCAGCGACGCACGGATGCACGCCAAGACCGTAGGATCCTACGCAGTGCCGTAGGGGACCGCACCGCCACTTCCTAGCAATTTAGGGACACTGTTGCTCCTGGGGTATCGGCGAGGACCATTCGCAACCGTCTCCATGAAGCTGGGCTACGGTCCCGCACACCGTTAGGCCGTCTTCCGCTCACGCCCCAACATCGTGCAGCCCGCCTCCAGTGGTGTCGCGACAGGCGTGAATGGAGGGACGAATGGAGACGTGTCGTCTTCAGCGATGAGAGTCGCTTCTGCCTTGGTGCCAATGATGGTCGTATGCGTGTTTGGCGCCGTGCAGGTGAGCGCCACAATCAGGACTGCATACTACCGAGGCACACAGGGCCAACACCCGGCATCATGGTGTGGGGAGCGATCTCCTGCACTGGCCGTACACCACTGGTGATCGTCGAGGGGACACTGAATAGTGCACGGTACATCCAAACCGTCATCGAACCCATCGTTCTACCATTCCTAGACCGGCAAGGGAACTTGCTGTTCCAACAGGACAATGCACGTCCGCATGTATCCCGTGCCACCCAACGTGCTCTAGAAGGTGTAAGTCAACTACCCTGGCCAGCAAGATCTCCGGATCTGTCCCCCATTGAGCATGTTTGGGACTGGATGAAGCGTCGTCTCACGCGGTCTGCACGTCCAGCACGAACGCTGGTCCAACTGAGGCGCCAGGTGGAAATGGCATGGCAAGCCGTTCCACAGGACTACATCCAGCATCTCTACGATCGTCTCCATGGGAGAATAGCAGCCTACATTGCTGCGAAAGGTGGATATACACTGTACTAGTGCCGACATTGTGCATGCTCTGTTGCCTGTGTCTATGTGCCTGTGGTTCTGTCAGTGTGATCATGTGATGTATCTGACCCCAGGAATGTGTCAATAAAGTTTCCCCTTCCTGGGACAATGAATTCACGGTGTTCTTATTTCAATTACCAGGAGTGTATTATCTATTGCATGTGCCTCACGTTTTTCGCTATAAATCTTACAAGTATCTTCGTAACGAACAGGCAGATAGGCAATAAAATGATATCCATCTCCTCTTTCCCTCCTTTCTCCGCTCAGCCGCGCCCATCCGCTCGCATACCACCTGGAACGCATTTCGAAACTATCCACACAACACACCGATCCTGCAGAGCAGCCGAGATGTCACGAATTACCAAACTTTTTCTCCCGCAGCTCCACCCCTGTCGAACAGGCCGACAAGAAAGTTAGTTAATAATGCATTGTCATCCAATTCTGGAGATATTTAAAATTTCGGGTCTCTAGCTCATCAGAATTTAGTTTTAAATCTACTGCACAATTTGTACTGAACAGAAAGACAGACAAGAAAGCGACCTAATGAAAACGTAGTAAAATAGAAGCGAGTATGTTCACATTAATATGGAACTATTTGATGTGGCGTATTAATGTATGGCCGGTTTTTCACCTAGAACAGTGTCTTTGCACTCCCTAAAATTTCACCAATCCGCACGACATAGTGTAGTTGTTAGCACATTGAATTCCTATAGGGAGGACGGCGATTCATACCCTCGTCTGGCCATCCCGATTTATGTTTTCTGTGGTTTCCATATATCTTTTAAGACAAATGCCGAAATAATTCCTTTGAGAAAGACACAGCCAATTTCCCAACCCATCCTTCCCCAATTATTCGAGTTTGTGATCCATCTCTTGTGACGGGACGCTACACCGCAATGCTCCTTCTTTCATCAAAAATAGCGGTTGACGCTCAACATAGTAAATGTAACGTGTACTGCGGATAAGAGGCGAAAATACACGTTATCTTTTGATTACACGATTGACAAACAATCACTTGGAACAGTCACATTCATTTCATATTTGGGAGGGTACGTACTAAGCGATTTAACGTGGAACTAATCGTAAGAAAAGCAAATCTTAGACGCAGATTCGTTGGAAGAATCCCCGGCAAGTGTAGTCCGCCCGTGAAATAGGTAACCCATAGAACCTTCGTTCGACTGATATTTAAGTATTTGTCAACAGTCTGGGGCCCTTAAAAGGTAGAATTAATAGAGGAAATAGAGAAAATCTGAAGAAGAAAGGCACTTTTCGTCACAGGTTAGTTTAGTAACCCAACTCTAGTGGCTAACACTGTAAGAGAGGCTTATGGTGCGCTTTCGTGTTAAAATAACGAGTGCGTACTTTCTTGTAGAGTTAACCAACACATTGATGCCTACTATATAAGTCTCGCAAAATGACCATGAAGGTAAAATTAGAGATGTCAGAGGATATACGGTTGCTTGCCTACAGTCGTTCTTCACGCGCACTGTTCGCCACTGGAACAGAAAAGGGAGGAATTAATAATGGTACGAAGGGATCTTCCACCTGCATCGACAGATGGCTTGCAGAGTAGAAGTAGACGTCTAGTGAATGAGCAGTTCACTACAAATGTGTTCTGTGCTCCTTCAGAAGTAAAAAACAGCGGAGCTCCTTCACAGCCTTCCTGGAAACGACGTACAGAACAGTTTTTAAGCAATGGAAGGAATAGACGCACGCGTTTGTCGATTTAAATGGGCCTCTGTTTTGAATGGTCATCGCTTTGGACAGTTACTATGACCTCAAGCTGTTACTCTACGTTGTAAGTTGTTTACGCTAATAAAATACTAAATATTTACTTATGACCATTAGTCCCTTATCTCAAAGTACTCAGTTTGAGAACCTATATGTCTGAACAATTTTGATCCTCAACGTTAGGTTCACTCTTCAGATATGAATAAGAAGATCGAAAAAATGTGAGTATACTTGTGTACCCTACTATCAAGAAAAGCGGCGTAACCTCTACCCATTACAAGGCAATCGGTGAAGTGCCTGTGAGAAGGGTCGACGAGAGAGCAGGGTGAGTGTGGGCTTCCCCCTGGAAATGGAGTTAGATTACGCGGACGGAAAAGAAGTCTGGGAGGGAAGATCAGAAGGAGACGTTTTCTCTCGCCATCCGCGGTCATCAAACAGAGCAACAAGTTACTCCGAGAAACTGCGGCTAGCAGTCTAGTGCCAGTGCTCGCACATAGCAGCAGGAAGCACTTCATAAGGGAGCTGAAGAGCGACAGTGAGTGCATAAAACCATATTTCCATCTGCATTCACATTGTCACACTAAAGGCCATACTTAAGTTCATCTCCAAAAAATGTATATAATCATCCGCTCTTCTTCTACCCCCCCCCCCCCCCAACAGCAAGTAACGACACGTAGAAACACTCCTTCGGGGCCATATTGGCGTACTATGGTTAATGTGTCCGCCCGGATAGCCGCGCGGTCTAACGCGCTGCTTCCCGAGCGGGAAGGCGTGCTGGTGCCCGGCATGAATCCGGCCGGCGGATTAGTGTCGAGGTCCGATGTGCCGGCCAGCCTGTGGATGGTTTTTAATGGGGTTTTCCATCTGCCTCGGCGAATGCGGGCTGGTTCCTCTTATTCCGCCTCAGTTACACTATGTCGGCGATTGCTGCACAAACACTGTCTCAACGTACGCGTACACCATAATTACACTACCACGCAAACAAAGGGTTACATTCGTCCGGTATGAGAGCGGGTTGGCCAGGGTGTTGGACCGTTCCTTCCAATGCACAGATCCGGACATTACTCCCCTCTCCAGACGTTACGCCCCTTGACATTTTTTTTTTTTTCTGGGGCTATATCAAGGACAGAGTCCTCGTCACACCAGTTGCTGACGTCGACGAACTGAAGGCTAGGATACAAGCTGCTGTGGGTACTGTGACAGAACACGTGTTACGAAACACCTGGGGGGAACTGGAATACCGCCTCGACATTCTCCGAGCAACCAAGGGAGCACACGTTGAGGTTTACTAACGTAAGCGGTCATAAAACAAAAAAAAAAAAAACTAGTAACACTAACCTATGTAACGGCATCAAATGTAAATTATTACGTCAAACGGTTATTATGTAATAAATTGTTATAATCAGGGCAAGACTTTGTGCTCACCTGTATTTAATTAGTCGAGAGCACTGTATTTGTGCAATATGTATAAGCAGAGGAAGAAAAAGATTCCATAGCTTAATAGTCGACTTGCTCTACGAGATATTTGCAGCTAGAATGCATCTCCCAGTTAATGTTCAATGTACACCCAATAACTCTTCACCTCAAACATTTTTTAATATACTGTAGCTTACCTTCAGCTAAAAATTCCAGAAACTGTAAGAAGCAAAGTGAGAGGTATAAATAAACTCAAACGAAGGCAAGCATAGTGACATAATTGGACAGGAATACCCTAATTTTGATTGGCCGCCAGTGTGAAAAAGCATCAACAATCTTGAAATACCATCTAAAGTGAAATCTACCTGGTACACCGAAGTTAACAGGAAAATAGCTACCATCTCAAAATTACACAATATACATTTAGCCTATTCACCGATGTATGCAATATGTAATTTAATAGATAGCGAAGAGCACAGTTCTGTCTGCAAAAGAGTGGAAGAAATGTGACTTACAAAAAACGGTCTGCATCAACAACCCCTCCTCAGACGCTGTAAAGCCAACAGATTTCAGAATTCCAGACGACATACCTTTCATAAACTCAAAAAGAAGTGCAAATAAGTAGGTTAAAGGAAACAAGGCTTATTTCATTATGAAGCCGAGACACAACACCAAAAAATATTACTCGATATACCTCGCCACACGACATCATTTGTTGGCTAAGACCAAAAAGTACAAAGAAAAGTACGGAAACTGTCTAAAAGTAACAACCAGATAAAAAGTTCAACAATCACAAGGAAAGTGCTGTGCTGACGAACAGAAGAAAGCTGTTGCTGTTTTGCAGGTTTTTAATGTTTCCATCTACTGTCTTTTTTCTTTTTAAGTCGTGTAATTATTAACCTTATGCATCAATAAAAATATATTTTCTCATTAGCTTTCTATTAAACTTTTACCCAATGTAAATGAAGTTCCTCACTGTAAAGGAAGAGAAGAACATTTGAAATTATTTTCTACAATGAAAAAAATTGTCATTTCCTTTTATAATAATCTATCACTCCAAGAAAAAGGATTTTAGTTTTAATCAGGGGTATGACTCTTTTAAACTGTCTCAAGAATTGTTTCATTTGTTTACTAATATTATTTTTTTTAAAAAACATGGACATTAAAATGGTGCTTAAAAGGGTGCTAAACCCCTACTTATCAGAAAAAAATTTACAGTGGGTTAGCTCGCCTATGAAGACATAACTGGAGAGCGTAAGGAACAGAACAAAAATAGAGGTAATGCGCATGCTTAGGAAACTAAAGGTCACGAGATCGAATCCTGGCGAGACTCAAAAAAAGTGGTAAGGAGTCAGATTACAGAGCCAAAAATCTGGGGTTCGAACCTCGATGAGTATTAGGATTTTTATTCGCCAATTATTACTACTTTCACTTCTCGCAATTTTTGTTAATGCGAAAAATTCTGAGTAGCAACCTGGTTCGGAGTCCAAGTTAAACAGTAGGTACCCTTCTAACTGGCTGAGTAAGTCGTCTCAGAGGTCGGAGGTTGGCCGGAAAGTACCTAATAAAGCACTGTGGTGTTAAGAACAACTCTCCAGTTATCCAAACCATATTTCCAATGTCTAGCTTAATATTTTCCTCCGCGACGCTATATTTGGTAATGGTAGCCAGTTACCACCTCATAGTGGCCTTGCAAGCCAAAAAGCGAGTCTCATTACAAATAAATTCCAATATAAATCTCACATCATTGTCATCACTCTTTTATATTTTCTTACGTTGTCCGACTAAAGTCGCAACTCGAATCTGAAACGTCGGCTAATACTGAAGACACAGCGTGAAACGACCGTGTGAAGAAAATCAAGGGGCTGGCAATGATTAGTAGAGAGTACTCTGGAAATAGGTTCATTATAAAAAAAGTCTTGTGAATACAGTGGTTTAGTGGAAGACTCTAGAAATATTTAAAAATCAGTTAACACGACTTTCAGTTTCAACGGAGTTCGTGGCAACAATGCCATGTCGAATTGCAGCTGGGTGGCCCGTTGCTTCTCTTTTTATATATAGCTATAGCTAAAAGAGTAATTTAGTTTCACTGTGCTTACATTGCAGAAAACTGGCGACAATAAACTGTAATATACTAAGAACTACTTATTGTAAAACCATGAATCATTGCCACTGAGAAATAAATTGTAGAATGGAAAAAGACAGAGCGGCACTTATTTTGGATTGACGCCCGTCATGTACTGGAAGGATGCATACACGATGGAAATGTAGTATGACAGCTTAAAATAGATTTATACAATACTTCACTCTGGATTACAGTTAACGAATAACGTTTGTTCGCTTTCGGTGTTTCGACCAACATCCATCTTCAGGGTCAAAAAAAAAAAAAAAAAAAAAAAATGGCTCTGAGCACTATGGGACTCAACTGCTGAGGTCATTAGTCCCCTAGAACTTAGAACTAGTTAAACCTAACTAACCTAAGGACATCACACACATCCATGCCCGAGGCAGGATTCGAACCTGCGACGTAGCGGTCTCGCGGTTCCAGACTGCAGCGCCAGAACCGCGCGGCCACTTCGGCCGGCTCAGGGTCAAAAGAAAAGAAACTAATATAAGGTATTCGACCAGACTATAGTCCGATCCACGAATGATGGCGGTTCGCGCATGTAGAGGCATGGACGGGGATTGCATTGTTGACGATACCATGTGCTACGCATATGCGCGTGCTTTCCGCTTGAAGAAAGCGTTTATCCTGAAAATTATGTCTCTCGCTTACTTATTCATAATCCATCACTTACCACAACAATCAGCGATGACAAATCACAACAAATGGAATCGAAATTCACTAAACAACTATCTACGATCACGTTTAATGCTCGCATTTTGCGGCGGCATTCACAGTAGAGCACTCGGAAGATACTGACCATTCATTGGCTGTCGGAGCATACGTGATGTAGGTGCGCAGAAGAAGGCTAAACTCGACGGCTATCGTTCGTGTCTCCAACTATACTGCACAGTCTCTTTAATATCGTTCTGAAAATGACTGTTGGCCGAACCAAGCGAAGCGGTTCAGGATAATTAAATAACTGCGTTCCAGATTGAGCTGTTATATTAGTGCTGCCATGATTGCGGACTTTTACTCAAATTCCACGTTTTCCACCGTCGTTAAAAGCAAAGAAAGCTTGTCGCAGTAAACCTGGAGAAAGTCTTTAGAAAGTTGCTCAATCGCTGAGCAATTGAAACAAAGCAATTCTTGATAGATGGGCTAACGCCACAGCCATAATACAGGGTGTTACATGTTAATATCTGATAATGCGTAATTTTTACAGCGAAAATATCATGAACTTCCTGTGGTTTCAGAAATACAGCTGTCCAGCTGGAATAGGAATGGCTTAGCTAACAGTAAATGAACAGGTATTTACTTTTGTGCCTTGTTGTGAATTTCTCTTTAGGCCAAGGGTTTCCACGTAATTGCAACAGGATGGACTCCCCACCCATTCCTCACTAGCGGTGCAGTGTTCCATTCTATCTTAGATCGATGGATAGCGGGGTTATTTATGGGATTCAGTAATGATCGAAAACAGCAAATAAAAAGTGTAAACATGTGAGAAATTGCTTGCTAGTGTTTCAAATGCTTCTAAATGCACGTTACGAAGCTTGTAGACATCTGTTCCCTTTGGCAACACAGCATCTGCGTAGATGGTTGCCTCAAGCTTTGAGGTTGACTGCATAACTAGCTGTTGTAAAGGGAGCTGTTACTAAAACAGCCATTCAAACAGCTATGTCTCGGAAATAACTTAGCGGTGACCAAATGATAATGTGATGGTTTCCCTTTGAAATAATCAGTGTTATCAACTCTTAAAAAATGCCTATATCTTCTTCACACATGCTGTATCGTCTACCACGGAGTATAATGAATTCAAACGACTTACAATGAACAGCCAAAGAAATTGGTGCACATGCCTAATATCATGTAGGGCCCCCACAAGCAGGCAGAAGTGCCGCAACACGACGCGGTATAGACTCGACCAATGTCTAAAGTAGTCCTGGAGGGAAATGAAACCATAAATCCAGAAGGGCTGTCCATAAATGGTTCAAATGGCTCTGAGCACTATGCGACTTAACTTCTGAGGTCATCAGTCGCCTAGAACTTAGAACTAATTAAACGTAACTAACCTAGGGACATCACACACATCCATGCCCGAGGCAGGATTCGAACCTGCGACTGTAGCGGTCGCTCGGCTCCAGACTGTAGCACCTAGAACCGCACGGCCACTCCGGCCGGCGACTGTCAATAAATCCATAATAGTTTGAGGGGGAGAAGATCTCTTCTGAGCAGCACGTTGCAAGGCATCCCACATATGGTCAATAATGATCGTGTCTGGGGAGTTCGGTGGCCAGCGGAAGTGTTAAACTCAGAAGAGTGTTCCTGGAGCCACTCTATAGAACTTCTGGCCTTGTGCGGTGTCTAATTGTCCTGCTGGAATTTCACAAGTTCGTTGGAATGCACAATGGACGTGAGTGGATGCAGGTGATGAGACATGATGCTTACACACATGTCACCAGTCAGAGTCGTATCTAGACTATCAGGGGTCCCATATCACTCCAACCGCACACGCCACGCACATTTCAGAGCCTTCACCAGCTTCAAAAGTCCCCTGCTGTACTACAGGGTCCATAGATTCATGAGGTTGTCTCCATCCGCTCGATACAATTTGTAACGAGACTCGTCCGACCAGGCAACATGTTTCCCGTCGTCAACAGTCCACTGTCGGTGTTGACGGGCCCAGGCCAGGCGTAAGTCTTCGTTTCGTGCAATCATTAAGGGTACACGAGTGGGCCTTCGGTTCCGAAAGACCATATCGATGATATTTCGTTGAATGGTTCGCACGCTGACACTTGTTGATGGCCCAGCACTGAAATCTGCAGCAGTTTGTAGAACGGTTGCACTTCTGTCACGCTGAACGATTCTCTCTAGTCGTCGTTGGTCCCGTTCTTGCAGGATATTTTTCCGGCCGCAGTGATGTCGGAGATTTGATGTTTTACCGGATTCCTGACAGTCACGGTACATTCGTGAAATGGTCGTAGGGGACAATCCCCACTTCATCGCTACCTCGGAGATGCTGTGTCCCATCGCTCAGGTGCCGACTGTAACACCACGTTCAAACTCACTTAAATCTTGATAACCTATTATTGTATGTAGCAGCAGCAACCGATCTAACAACTGAGTACTGAAGCGCCGTAATAATAGCATCAAGAAGAAATAAAACAAAATTATATGGGCTCTGAGCACTATGGGACTTAACATCTATGGTCATCAGTCCGCTAGAACTTAGAACTACTTAAACTTAACTAACCTAAGGACATCACACAACACCCAGTCATCACGAGGCACAGAAAATCTCAGACCCCGCCGGGAATCGAACCCAGGAATCCGGGCGCTGGAAGCGAGAACGCTACCGCACGACCACGAGCTGCGGACAACAAAATTATATGGCAGTAAACAGCTAGAAAATAAAATTTAACGATTAGGACCAGATATTAAATTATTATAAAGAACTATAAAAGAATTTTAATGGAAAGAGAGTCCTCAGCCATTACAAATTCTGTGAATGATAACATTCGGTCGCATTGGCTGTTATCGATTGGATTAAAATATCCCTTCGTTTACATTCACTGCTGTAGTAGTACTTTCCAAGTACTTGTGCAGCGTAATCAGTCACATGGGCATACGTAGGTTACAGCAGAATCATCGTAATCGAAGTACGTCCATTTTGTGGGTTACGCTTTGCAACAATGCAAAATAAAAGGGTATTTTAATCCAGTTAGTGGCAGCCAGTGCGGCAGCACGCTTTTGAGTGTTATTATCGTTGAACGTCTCACCGATGACGAGCACGAGTTATTCTTTTAATGCCAGGGAGAAGAAAACAGCCATAGCTGCGCTGGACGAATGTCAAACGATTTAGAGACAGTGCAACGTGGTGGGGCTGGAGCCTGGTCCAACAACTCTCCCTCTCCCCCCCCGCCTCACCTCTACAACCTGCCACCCCCCCCTCCCCCCTTCCGCAGCCCTCGGCTCACGTCACCCCTCACCCCGCACTTCTTTTTCCATGCTCACGCTGTCTCGGTTGCACGGTTTATACAAGAGGCTACAAATAGAATTTCTGGCGTTTATTTACAAATAACCTATATTCATGTTAACTATTTTTATACTTCTTGTAAGTAAATGTCTTTTATGGCAGTCAACTTTTATTCGAAGCACAATTAGTAGATCATAGTTTGACAACTTTTGATGTCCTATAGAAAATTAATTTCTCTCACTGCCATTGTGGAAGGTAATCAGTGGCAGGTACAAATGGTGCCAAGAGATATTAAAAAGTTTCACGTAATCAACAAATACAGGCTGCGTATATGTACAAGATACCGATGTTTAAATTCTTCAAGCCGCTAACCGATGTTTGACGGATAGTACTTGATATGAAATTGACAGAAAGTGCAAAACTGCTGGCCGGCCGTTGTGACCGAGCGGTTCTAGGCGCTTCAGTCCGGAACCGCGCTGTTGCTACGGTCGCAGGTTCGAATCCTGCCTCGGGCATGGTTGTGTGTGATGTCCTTAGGTTAGTTAGGTTTAAGTAGTTATAAGTCTAGGGGACTGATAACCTCAGATGTTAAGTCCCATAGTGCTCAGAGCCATTTGAAGCATTTTTGCAAAACGGCTAAGTAGGAATGGCTAGAGGACAAATACAATTCTATAGCAGCATTTATAACTAGGAGAAAGGTGGGTACCACGGATAGGAAAATTAAAGAGGCCTTTGAAGGAAAGAGTAGCAACTGTATGTATATCAAGAGCAAATCCAGTACTGAACAAAGAAGGGAAAGCTCAAAGGTGGAAGGAATGTATAGAGGTGATGAACAAGAGAAATGAACTTGAACGGAATATTATTGGAAGATACGAGAAAGCAGATGAATCTAGGATGAATGAGATGACACTGTGAGGAGAAATTGACAAAGTAATGAAATATCAAAGTCGAAATAAGGACCCTGGAACAGACAACATTCTCTTAAAACTACTGGCAGTCCTTGGAGAGACAGCCATGACACACAGCACGGAAAATACCCTCAGACGTCAAAACAACATAATAATTCCAGTCCAAAAGAAAGCAGGTACTGATGGGTGTGAATACTACTAAACTGTCAGTTTAATAAGTCGTGGTCGGAAAATACACGCTTTATTTACAGAAGAGTGGGAAAAAACTGATAGAAGCCAACCTAGGGGAATATGAGTTTCGATTCCGGAGAAGTGTAGGTATACATGAAACATTATTGATCCTACGAATTATCTTAGAAGATAGGTTAAAGAAAGGCAAACCTATTTTTAGAGAATTTGTACTTTTGGAGAAAGTTTTTGACATTGTTGACTGTTATACGCTCTGTACTTCTGAAGGTATCAGGGGTAAAATACAGGGGGCGTAATGTTATATGCGGCTTGTCGAGAAAAAAGAGTCGAAGTGCATGAAAGGGAAGCTGTGGTTGAGAAGGGAGTGAGCCAGGGTGGGTTATTCAGCCTGTACACTGAGCACGCAGAAAAGGAAACCAAAGAAAATCTTGGAGAACGAATTAAATTTCAAGAAGAAGAAATAAAAATTCTAAGGTTTGCCGATGACCCTGTAATTCTGTCAGAGACAGCAAAGGACTGGGATGAGCAGCTGAACGGAATTGACAGCGTTATGAAACGAGGATAGAGGATGATCATCAACAAACGCAAAATAAGGGCAGTGGAATGTACTAGAGTTAAATCAGGCGATGCTGAGGGAATTAAACTAGGACATGAGACACTAAAACGAGTAGATGAGTATTTCTGCTTGGACAGTAAGATCAAAGACGATGATCGAAGTATAGAGGGTATAAAATGGAGACCAGCAATCGCAATTTTTCTGAAGAAAATTTTATCAACCCTGAATATAAAGTTAAGTGCTAGGAAGTCCTTTTGAAAGGTATTTGCTGGGGTGTAGCCTTGTACGGAGGTCAAGAGTGGACGATAAGCAGTTCAGACAAGTAGAGAATAGAAGCTTTTGAAAAGTGGAATACTGAAGAATGCTGTAGATTAGATGGGTAGATGACATCATTCGTGAGGAAGCATTGAATAGAAATGGACAGAAATGAAATCTGCGGCATAACGTGACTAAAAGAAAGAATCTTTTTGATAGATGACATCCTGAGGCATCAAGGAATCATTAATTTAGTATTGAAGGGACGTGCGGGGAATAGAAATTGTAGAGGGCAACAAAGAGACGAATACAGCAAGCAGGTTCAAATGGATGAAGGTTGCAGTAGTTACAAGGACATTAAAAGCCTCGCACAAGACGGAGTAGCGTAGATGACTGTATCAAATCAGTCTTCGGACTGAACACCACAACAACAACACTTAATATAAATTTTGTTATTTCTCTCCTTCATTAAACTCATGCTTATTGTATGTAAATGGAAAAATCAGTTGCCTGCTTGTCTGAAATACGTCTTTTAGGTTAATAAACTTTATCAGTTCAATATTTGCAAAGATTTTCTTTCCCCCATGAATACCGATGGCAGCCTCTTGATATTCTGATTCTTATAGTTCCTTCCTTCTTGCCACCCCTTCCGTGTTACTATACAGGGTGAAAAGTATTTAAACCGACAAACTCTGGGAGGTTGTAGGGGACATCAAAACAAATATTTTTTCCTAATGTCATTTTTTCCCATGGGGATTAGTTAAACCGGTGGAGGCCGTATTACGCTCTTCAGTTGTTAGAGGCCGTATTACGATCTTCAGTTGTTAGAGGGCGTATTACGCTCTTCAGTTGTAAGCAACTGCTGTCCACCAGTGCAGTAGTGCATTGTCTCTGTTTTCTAATGGAGCGATACACCTGGAGTGAGTACACTGATACACGAGGTGCATAGTGGGTTTATCAACAACAATATCCTAATCGCCGTATCCAGCATCATACGACCTTTGCTGCTGTGTACCAACGTCTGCGTGAGACCGGGTCATTTAGCAGATTACCTGAACGGGGACGCAGTCACACGGTAAGATCGCTGCAATTTGAGGTTCAAAATGGTTCAAATGTCTCTGAGCACTATGGGACTTAACATCTGTGGTCATCAGTCCCCTAGAACTTAGAACTACTTAAACCCAACTAACCTAAGGACATCACACACATCCATGCCCGAGGCAGGATTCGAACCTGCGACCGTAGCAGTCGCGCGGTTCCGGACTGAGCGCCTAGAGCGTCTAGACCACCGCGGCCGGCTGCAATTTGAGGAAGCTGTCTTGCAGCATGTGGAGCGGGATCCTTCAATCAACACTCGTGCAATTGCACCTAACATGGTGACGAATCAGAAGAATGTAAGAACAGTCCTTCGAGAGCAATTGCTACGTCCATTTCACTTACAGCGTGTCCACAACCTGGAACCAGTTGATTATCCACCGAGAGCACAGTTTTCGCAGTGGTACCTGGAACATTGTGAAATGCATCCTACATTTCCATCCTCTGTGTTGTTTACCGATGAAGCAACGTTCGGGTGTGATGGAATCTTCAACATGCACAGTTCGCATGTTTGGAGTGCGGATAACCCACATGCCACAGTTACTAGCGCTCATCAAGTGCGGTTCTTTGTTAATGTGTGGGTCGGTGTTAACGGGGACTGTTTAATTGGGCCATATCTGCTACCTAAGCCATTAAATGTCAGGCACTATTACAATTGTCTCGCCAGAGCTTTGCCAGAACTGCTGGAAGACGTCCCACTCCCTACAAGACAACGCATGTGGTTCCAACATGACGGGGCGCCGGCACATTTCAGTCGTCGTGTGCGTCGATTCCTGGACCGACGGTTCCCAAAAATGTGGATTGGCAGAGGTGGTCCTATACCATGGCCTGCTCGATCCCCAGATATGTCCCCTCTGGACTTTTCTGTGTGGGGAGAGATGTGCAACCCTGTTTACGCAGCTTCTGTTGCATCAGAAGAGGATCTGGTTGCCCGGATAGTAGCAGCAGCAGGAACAATTCAGGATACTCCCGGGGTTTTTGCCCGTGTCAGACAGAACATGATCCGACGGTGTAACCTTTGTTTACGTGTCAATGGAGGCATTTTTGAAAATCTACTGTAATTGAAATTGGGTTGTGTTAATGTGTTGTCTCATGGTCATAAAAAAATGGAAAAGCATTTGTTGGTTTAATTAATCTTCCGCCAGAGAAATCTCCCTCTACCGGTTTAAATACTCCTCATAGGAAAAAATGACAGTAGGGAAAAATATTTGTTTTGATGTCACCTACAACCTCCCAGAGTTTGTCGGTTTAAATACTTTTCACCCTGTATAAGCATGCCGCCTCTTTGTTGTATGCTGCCGATTTCTTCAGTCATTCGGGCCTGCAGATTTCAATAAATCTTTTCAGTAACTTATGAAATTACAGGCACCGCTCAGTGGAGTGCGGTGAGATTCTTGTTATTAACCATTTACTTAAAAAAAATATTGTGCTTTAGTATGGATGTGGGTATAAGGGTGTTTATAGACGACGACATTGTGTATTTGGAGTGTTACCCTGAACAGCTGTTGCGACATCCAGAAGTACTTATACAGGGTGTTACAAAAAGGTACGGCCAAACTTTCAGGAAACATTCCTCACACACAAATAATGAAAATATGTTATGCGGACATGTGTCCGGAAACGCTTAATTTCCATGTTAGAGCTCATTTTAGTTTCGTCAGTATGTACTGTACTTCCTCGAGTCACCGCCAGTTGGCCCAACTGAAGGAAGGTAATGTTGACTTCGGTGCTTGTGTTGACATGCGACTCATTCCTCTACAGTACTAGCATCAAGTACATCAGCACGTAGCATCAACAGGTTAGTGTTCATCACGAACGTGGTTTTGCAGTCAGTGCAATTTTTACAAATGCAGAGTTGGCAGATGACCATTTGATGTATAGATTAGCACGGGGCAATAGCCGCGGCGCGGTACGTTTGTATCGAGACAGATTTCCAGAACGAAGGTGTCGCGACAGGAAGACGTTCGAAACAATTGATCGGCGTCTTAAGGAGCACGGAACATTCCAGCCTATGACTCGCAAATGGGGAAGACCTAGAACGACGAGGACACCTGCAATGGACGAGGCAATTCTTCGTGCAGTTGACGATAACCCTAATGTCAGCGTCAGAGAAGTTGCTGTTGTACAAGGTAACGTTGACCACGTCACTGTATGGAGAGTGCTGCGGGAGAACCAGTTGTTTCCGTACAGCGTGTGCAGGCACTATCAGCAGCTGATTGGCCTCCACGGGTACACTTCTGCGAATGGTTCATCCAACAATGTGTCAATCCTCATTTCAGAGCAAATGTTCTCTTTACGGATGAGGCTTCATTCCAATGTGATCAATTTGTAAATTTTCACAATCAACATGTGTGGGCTGACGAGAATCCGCACGCAATTGTGCAATCACGTCATCAACACAGATTTTCTGTGAACGTTTGGGCAGGCATTATTGGTGATGTCTTGATTGGGCCCCATGTTCTTCCACCTACGCTCAATGGAGCACGCTATCATGATTTCATACGGGATACTCTACCTGTGCTGCTAGAGCATGTGCCTTTACAAGTACGACACAACATGTGGTTCATGCACGATGGAGCTCCTGTACATTTCAGTCGAAGTGTTCGTACGCTTCTCAACAACAGATTCGGCGACCGATGGATTGGTAGAGGCGGAACAATTCCATGGCCTCCACGCTCTCCTGACCTCAACCCTCTTGACTTTCGTTTATGGGGGCTCTTGTCTATGCAACCCCGGTACCAAATGTAGAGACTCTTCGTGCTCGTATTGTGGACGGCTGTGATACAATACCCCATTCTCCAGGGCTGCATCAGCGCATCAGGGATTCCTTGCGACGGAGGGTGGATGCATGTATCCTCGCTAA
The DNA here is from genome assembly GCF_021461385.2 of Schistocerca piceifrons. Lineage (NCBI taxonomy): Eukaryota > Metazoa > Arthropoda > Insecta > Orthoptera > Acrididae > Schistocerca > Schistocerca piceifrons. The sequence continues at coordinate 95,666,343 of NC_060149.1, read as the reverse complement.
TGGACGACATTTTGAACATTTTCTGTAACAAAGTGTTTGAAGTCACGCTGGTACGTTCTGTTGCTGTGTGTTTCCATTCCATGATTAATGTAATTTGAAGAGAAGTAATAAAATGAGCTGTAACATGGAAAGTAAGCGTTTCCGGACACATGTCCACATAACATATTTTCTTTCTTTGTGTGTGAGGAATGTTTCTTGAAAGTTTGACCGTACCTTTTTGTAACACCCTGTATAAAGAGAATGAATCTAGGAAAGACTCAAGGTTTACACAAGTGTGAGACTCGCTTAAAACTGCGACGTGCGACTGCAGAGCTCGGCGACGCGCGCCAACCCAGCAGCCCGGCACCCCGCGGCGGGCGGTCTGGTGCGTTGCAAAGAGACGCAGCGAGGACCGCCGCAGCCAGCACAGCTGCACTGGACCGGCGCTTCCGCCTCCCCTCGCCAGTCCGCCAGCAAAATTATTGATCGCGTTGCATCCTGGCCGCTGTACCAACGCAAATGAACCTCCGGAAGACAGCGTGCCCTCGGTTTCCCCCCACGTGTTACAGGAGCCACTGAGCAGACAAAACGTTCGCACTCGAGCACGATTTGTCTACGGGGGATCCGCCACTGAGGTCTCCCGAGCTAACTTCTCGAGGAGAACCCGCGTGATCTATCAGACGAGGGAGGATTGTGTGCCGTGCACTCGATCTGGAACGAAGCAGTGCAAGGAATGCAACGCTGATACTATAGATTGTACTGAGATTCTGCATTAATATTCATTGTGAATAAAACAGAGTACACATATGATCAGTATTTTTCCATCCCATACACAAATACTGCACTTGAAAAAAGTTTTCTTATTATGCCCTATATGTATCAGTGCTTACCAATTTTTCTTTATTTTGAATCACCCCCTAATACATGTTATAAAACTGTCGATGAATTTTTATATTTAGGGCAATTACAGGCGACGACTAGATGACCAGGAAAATAAATAAACTGAAGAGAAAAAAAAACTGTCTGGTGTGCTGTAGGCAAACGAAACAAAATTTTCCAAGTTAAGTTTCCGGTATTTGTGTAAAGGAAATTTTACACTCAATATCTAGTTACAGGTTAGAAGTGAGCTATGAACTTTTTGTGGAAAACCATTAAAAATTGAGAACTGGACAGCGAGCAATGGGACGCGCGCTTTGGATATTACTTAGAGATAAGAGAAAACAAAGGAATGGGTTAGGGAACAGACTGCAGTTGACGACATGACAATGACTGCGGTGAAAACGAAAACGACATATACCCAGCCGAATGGATGTTATATTGACCAGGGAAGCGTTTTGTTGGTTTCCAAGAAATATGAACAAACCGAGATCATGACCTAATGGGAGGCGAATAGATGACATTAGAAAAAATGCAGGAGCAATGTGGAGGCGTAATGCATGGAAAAGTTTAGAGGAGGCCTTCATTCAGCACAGTTATTTCGACTAGGAACGACTTAAACCACGCAACTTGTAGTAATAAGGTGGGTGCAACGATAGCATCGCCGACGGGACATTACACAATAATCTTTCTTTCTTCAAAGACGGAGAGCGTATACATTTTGTATACATACTCCGTCTTATACAGACAAGCTACATCTCATAGATGTACCAACAGCTGCAATCGTTCATTTACCTCCGGTATTAAAACTGTTCACTTGATGGTCCCTCCATATATTTCCTTGAATGGTCTCTGACATGAGACCAACGTCTCTAGTTCGAGAAATTTAGGACAACTGCTGTTCGCAAATAAATTTGTGCACCATGCGCCGCACCTGTTTATCGACACAGTGTTAGGTCTGGTGATCTAGTGGTAAGACGTATGCTTGGAAACTGAGAGGTCTCGGGATCGAATCCCGGTCAGACCACAGAAATTTTCACTCTGCCCTTAATCTAACCTTCCATTCTCAATGATATAGAAAGTCACCAGAAACGACACGTGGTTCGGGTTCCATCTTAAAATCTAGCTCCTCTTTCCCCGGTTGGATAACTGGAATGGATTAGGAACACGCAATTCGACGAAGTGGCGTCCAATTGGAAGACTTGCGCTCGGTAATTCAGTGACAAGGAATTATTATTGTATTAATCATAATTCCTCCGACAAACCACTGAAAGTCTTCCGGTTCTAGGCGCTTCAGTCTGGAACCGCGCGACCGTTACGGTCGCAGGTTCGACTCCTGCCTCGGGCATGGATGTGTGCGATGTCCTTAGGTTAGTTAGGTTTAAGTAGTTTTAAGTTCTAGGGGACTGATGACCTCAGATGTTAAGTCCCATAGTGCTCAGAACCATCTTTCGTTCTTTAACATATTTCTCGGGCACAGCGTTTGCATAACCAGAATCATCGACTATAAACAGTTTACCAAGTTTGTGACATTATTAGCAGAATGTTGTGCGTGTTACTGTAACTAAGACGTCTCATCCTGATACTCTACAAAATTATCCACATAAATGGCCTACCCTGTCCGAAAATTACTCATTAAAAGTTCTTTGAAACCCTTACGCCAGTTTGGATATTATATTTTAAATGACTTAAGTCAGCTTATATTATATGAAATTAATGGTGTCTCTGATGTCAACAGATTTGACACGTTATGTAAAATTGACCCCCCTCTGTAGCTTAGCGTTAAGTATGACTGACTGATTCGTGAAGAATCTTAGTTCGATTCACAGGGATTGCAAGCGTTATTTCTTGAATATCTTTCTTTGTGCCTAGGGAAGAAGCAGCATTAATTTTGTTGAACACAGACGGTTTACTATAACATGACTGGCCGCTTTCGACGTCATTCTCATTTTCAAGATGCATCATCGCAAAAAACAACAGAAGTAAAATTAGGAAATTGTGTCTCAAACAATACAAAAAACTGCTCGTAGTACAAAACTACGTAGCATAGAAACAACAGTCAAGACACTATTAACAGTCGCCCACACGATGTACGACCAAACGGTTTGACGGATGATTTACTGGGATCAAAGACATTTTCAGTTTCACAATCTTGCTTCTGTGCCTCTTTTGTGTAGGTTCATTTCTAAATGAAAATAAAGGCGAAATTGGCCGATGTAATGTATAAAACATATTGTTCAACAAAGTACAACCTTGTAGGAAAAATTATTTAATTCCTTATATCTTGTTGGGAGGAGTGATGTGAGGTTGACTAAGGACTGTTAAAACGCTGCTTGAAGAGGAGATAATCGTTAATGTTTAAAAAAACCAACATTAAAACGTAGGAGAGAAGTTTTCCTCCGTTGACGTCAAGTGTGAAATAACAGTTGGGCGGCGTCCTGTGTCCTACTCAGCCTGATCGCAGCGTTAATTTATACATCTAATTATTATTGAATATTTTTAACGTGTCTGTCAAAAATACTTTCTCTCTCTTTTCTTGTGAATCCTGGTACTCTCCATTCCATCGGCGGGACTGTTGGCTTAATTTGTTGTCAGAGGGAGCCTAAGTGTCTTACAGCTAAAATCTACAGTAACTATAACAACGACGGTGCTGTGTAATGTCAAGATATTAGTATGCATGGATGAAAGGTGTGCATTACTGCATAATGGTCACTGCGTCTATGACACCGAGAGACTGGTTTTAGGAAGAACACTCCTCATTTCTCAGCCGGTCGGTGTGGCCGAGCGGTTCTAGGCGCTTCAGTCTGGAACCGCGCGACCACTAGGTCGCAGGTTCGAATCCTGCCTCGGGCATGGATGTGTGTGATGTCCTTAGGTTAGTTAGGTTTAAGTAGTTCTAAGTTCTAGGGGACTGATGACCTCACCTGTTTAGTCTCATAGTGCTCAGAGCCATTTGAACCTCATTTCTCAGCCACTTCATTAATGACTCGAGAACAGGAAGGTACGAGCAAATTCATAAGTAAAACCACACGGCTTAGTTTGTAGGACGACTTAGAGCAAGAAATTGTGAGACGGGAGACAGCTGCGGAACGCCTACAGCTCTGGACCGACTATCGAGCTAAGCCGCCACCTGCCAACGTGGTCAACGAAGCACGATATGTTTAACCGCTCCACCGAGAACGACTGCAAGAATGCCGCACTTCCCTGAGGTACTAATGAAGTTAACTGATTACCGCTGAAAATATCCTAACGAAATGCCACGCTGGATTTCGCGTAGAACGAAATTTTTAATTCAGCCACAGTCTGATAGGAAATGCCTGTAAACGGCTCCAGGCCAAACAAGGAGTACTCTTTCCATGTAGATAATTGACTTGATTCATCCCCAGTTCTTGTGTTACCTTGGTGCTCGGCCCCTAAGGATCTCTCTGAGGACTCGGTACAATATCTAGAAGGGTAACGTAAGAGTGAATTAAATGAAAGAAAGCAAGATCAGAGTTTAAGTCCAGTTGACGACGAGCTCCAAGGCGAAGCTTTGATGTGTGTGTTTAATAACATCAGATGTGAACAGAAGTCTGATATACTTACTCTGGAACTTTTAATCCCGTTATACCTCTCTAGGTTGAAATATTAATACTGGAAGTTTTACTCTTTCTTTGAAACCTCGCTTACCCATCAGTGAATTGGTTTGTTCAACGTTCTTCAGCTGCTGTAATAGCTGAAAAAGAGAGTTGCTGGTTAGATCTTGAATTTTGACTTGTTATCTGGCTTGATGATATCCAAAATATCTTCTTAATTTCGGCACACTATCTAGAAGTAGTTTTTTCCTACGTGGTTCAATAGATTATTTGATTCATTCTGTCCGATGTGTTAATTCGAATGAAAAGTAGCAGAGGTTTATATTGAGCCTTCAACAGTTTTATTTCCCAGTTCCAAAGATATAATTCAAGAAAAATATCACCAAAGTAGCGCATCACATGTAATTCTCAGTACACCACAAAAGAACTGGTTTCCATCTACCAAATTCGGACTAGTCAAAAAGGATTACAGGTAAAGTGTGCGTCAAAGAGAGTCTTTTACATAACGAATGACTTATTTATCTATAATCTTTTCTGAAGTTACTTTGTGAGTCTTTGTAGTTTTGTTACGATATCCACGAATCTCTGTCTTAATGGTAGTGTTAGTTTCTTCAAAATTTTTGGTAACGCATCTCACTAAACCTTAAAATTATGTAGGTTTAAAACACACTTTCCTTCTACATGGTTTTAAATCGTATAGAATTTTCAGCGCCAGTGTAAACTGGTCATACGGAGACGTATCTGCAGCAGTCATCCCAGTGACGTAAATATGTTATTTTTGTCCAGAAGTAGTACTGGACATTTATTTTACATTTAGAAGCTTCATTTAAAAGCGCACGGAACACGCGATGTAATAAAACTGAATATGCCGGTCGTAACAAGTGGGGTACATATTTGAATGTCAATGCTACCATTTCTGAACTTTTGAATAATTCTGACACAAAATTTTCCCGCTAAAATCATTTATTTCTCTGACAGCGTAGTTCGCAGTAAAATTTTGCAGTGTAGTGTACTGAATTCAGTATCACAGTATATCACACAAATATACGCGAAGAAAACAAACGTTTGTTTGTTATTTTTGCTGTGTGCCACCAGCTGTCGTTTTTCTGACAGTAAGAGTAAAAGCACTGACTCTCTGCTCACAGTTTTCACATGATATCCTGAACCGAGATATCTATTTGCATTCAGCCCTAAGAATGGGAGAAATCTATTTAATGAATACACGGCATTTATGATTGAAATGATATTCGCAGCTGTGTTATGTTGAATACATGAAATGCTGTATGTTTTGTACAGACATGCAACAAAACAAATTTGCGTGCCTGTACACTAGGGGTTCGGAGAAGAAAATGGTTTGAGCCTATAAGCGACCAATTCAATGTTTTGGAATTTTTGTTTCTTTCTGTTTGCGTATGCCTCATACGGAAACAAATGCAAACATTTTGATGAAATATTTGTGTATTTTCTAGAGCTTCGGTAAACGAATATGCACTAGACTCTCGCTAATCCAACCATTCCTGGCACATATGGGTGCCGGATTAGCGGAAGTGTCGCATTATTGGGTGTCTGAAATTTATTTCATTCATTTATTTTGTTTTACATTTATTTTGAAAACATAGGGGATATAGTGTACTGTACTTTATTAAACCGAAGGATACAGATTTAAAACATAGGGGATATACTTAATTAAATCCAAAAATACATTAATTTTCAAAGAAAACGTAGTCCTTGAGTGTACAATATACTGTACATAATCATACAGTGGTATCACTCAGTATGAAACACGTCCCTAATTTGTAACTGTCGCAATGATGATACGCGACGGTGGCATGCTTTATCACGCAACAGCTTTACAAGGATTACATCGGTACTGCAAGTATCTGGTTGTTGCATAATGTACTCCAGGATCACCTCGGCAGCTTCAGCACCAGAGTGTGAGAAATCTTCATGCTCTCTCCTCCTGTGTTCTCTTCTTCATCACTTTCATCATTACTTTCTTCCACGCTTTGGATTATTTCTTCATGTGTTAAAGTTGGTCCGTATCACAGATTTCCTCTTTCAGCCACTTACTAACATCTTCATCATCAATTTCTTCTCCTTCTGGAAGGTTGTGGACATGTCAGTGTACGTCGTAATTGATAATTCCGAACCGACTGGCTCATCGCTGTCACTCACTACTGGATCCAACTCGGCATCAATGGATGGCAACAATTTTCTCCAGCTCTTCATTGTGGTAGCGCTCTCCATTTATTCCATGCTTCGGCTGCTTGGAAAACAACATCACGTATGTTAATTGCTTTCCATGCCGGAGTCGTTTTCACTTTCATTCAGTAAAGAGACGAGAAGTGAATATCGGTCATCATCATTCCAGAATTCCCTGGTCAATGGGCTGAATTAGGGCTGTTACATTGGGTAGGAGAAAGAGTGCTTGTACACCATCGGACTTTAGAGAAATATCTGAAGGATGACTGGGAGCATTGTCAATTATAAGGATAGCTTTCAGTGGAACCTTTTTCATTTTTAGCTCTTTTCTCACTGCTGGTACAAACGTTTCATGGAACCACCGAGAGAATATTTGTCTGTCCATCCACACTCTCTTCAGAGGGCAATACTGCACTGGTAGAGTATTTATGTCAGTGTGTTTAAAACAAAGTGGATCTTGGGATTTTCCAATCACCATAAGCGGTATTTTATGACTCTCATTTGCATTACAAGACGCCATTAATGTTATGCGCTGTTTCTGTTGCTTGTAACTACGAGCTTCCTTCTCGTTGTTGGCATCTTGTAAAAGAATTCTGTTTCATCAGCATTATACAAGGCATCAGCAGTTAAATCTTCTTCCTCTATAATCTTCCGTATCTTGCTTACAAACTCATCAGCATCGTTATCTTTAGCTGAGTGACTTTCCCCGGTGACTGTCAGCTGCCGAATGCCATGCCGTTTTTTCAGGTTTGACAGCCAACCTTCGCTCGCTGCAAATCAGTTACTACCGCCAAGTTTGTTAAATGCAGTTCCTTTTTCCTTTATAATCGGGCCACTGACTAGAATTCCTTTACTGCGTTGTTGTATGAACCATCTATAAACAGCTACGCCCAGTTCTTCATTCTCACTCTTTCGCATAACCTTCCGTTTTCCCAACTCACTATCCATTTGTGTTGAGTACTGTCAAATACAGTTCCATTAAAGGATTGTCACTGCACTGGATATGTATACTACAGCCGCATTGGAATCGCACCTTACGTGCTCCACTAGGGAAGGAAAGGAGGAAGATTAGGCTTTAATGTCTCGTCGACATCAAGGACAGAAGTTTGGAATGTTTCAATGATGGGGAAAGAAGTCGGGTGTGTATTTTGAAACGAGCCATCCAGACATTGGCCTGGAGCGATTTAGGGAAATCACGGAGAAAACTAAATCTGGATAGCCGGTTGCGAATTTAAACCGTGGTCCTCCAGGTCGCCAGTCCCGTGTGTCAACTATTGCACCCCCTCGAACGGTCCAAGTAAGGTGTTCCCGCGGTTGTGTTCACCGCCACGCCACATTACGTAGTCATTACTCTATAGAATTCTGTGTACGGTAACATATAAATCAACCAAAACGGCCTTGCTGTGCTGTTACTGAGAACGGCTGAAAACAAGGGGAAGCTACAGCCGTCATTTTTCCTGAGGGTATGCAGCTCTACTGTATGGTTAAACGATATTGGTACCAACTTCGGTAACATATTTCGGAGGTAAAGTGGTCACCCATTTGCATTTCCTGGCAGGGCCAACTTTTAGGAGGATGTAATATCAGGAGGAAAAAAAAGGCGTTCTACGGATCGGAGTGTGGAATGTTAGATCCATTAATCAGGTAGGTAGGTTAGGAAATTTAAAAGAGGAAATGGATAGGTTGAAGTTAGATATACTGACCATTAGTGAAGTTCGGTGTTAGGAGTAAGAGGACTTCTGGTCGGGTGAACAGAGGGTTATAAATACAAAATCAGATGGAGGTAATGAAGGAGTAAGTTTAATAATAAGAAGAAAGTATGAATCCGGGTAAGTTACTATGAACAGCATAGTGAACCCATTGTTGTAGCCAAGATACGCACGAAGCCCACACTCACCACAGTAGTACAAATTTATATTTTAACTAGCTCCGCAGATGACGAAGAGATTGAAGAAATGTATGGTGAGATAATAGAATTATTCAGATAGTTAAGGGAGAAGAAAATTTAATTCGATAGCAGGGAAAGGAAGAGAAGGAAAAATTGTAGTTGAATATTAACTGGGAGAAAGGAATGAAAGAGGAAGCCAACTGGTAAAATTTTGCACAGAGCGTAATCTAATCATCGCTGTACTTGGTTTAAGAATCATGAGAGAAGGTAGCATACGTGGAAGAGACCTGGAGACACTGGAAGATTTCAGACTGATTACATAATGGTAAGACAGAGATTTCGGAACCGGATTTTTAATTGTAAGACATTTCCAGGGACAGATGTGGACTCTGACCACAATTTATTGGTTATTACATATAGATTAAAACTGAACAAACTGTAAAAAAAGGTAGGAAATTAAGGAGATGGTACCTTTGTAAGTTGAAAAAAACCAGAGTTTGTTGAAAGTTTCAGAGGGAGTATTAGGCACCAATTGACTAGCACGGGGGGAAGGAATACACTAGAAGGCGAATGGGTAGCTTTGAGAGACGAAATAGTAAAGGCAGCAGAGGATAAAATAGGTAAAAAGACAAGCCAAAATAAAAATCAGGGGACAACACAGGAGATATTGAATTTAACTTACGAAAGGGGAAAATACAAAAATACAGCAAATTAAGCAGGTGGAAGGAAATACAATGTATAAAAAATGAGACTGACAGGAAGTGTAATATAGCTAAGCAGGAATGTATAGCGGAAAAATGTAAGGATTGAGAAGCACATGTCGATAGGAGAAATATAGGTACTGCCTATAGGAAAATTAAAGATGCCTTTGGACAAAAGAGAAACAGCTGTGTGAATATCAAGGGCTGAGACGGAAAACTAGACCGAAGCTAAGAAGGGAAAGCTGAGAAGTGGAAAAAGAGTATGTAGAGGATCTGTACAAGGGAAATGAACTTGAAGGCAATATTATAAAAATGGAAGAGGACGTAGGTGAACATGATATGGGAGATACGATACTGCGAGATGTATATGACAGGGCACTTGAAAGACCTAAGTCGAAACAAGGCCCCGAGAGTAGAGACACTCCGTCAGAAATACTGATAGCATCGGGAGCAAGAAGTGTGAGACAAGCGAAATACCCTCAGACTTGAAGAAGAAATAATAATTCCAATTCCAAAGAAAGCAGATGCTGACAGGCAGGTGTGGAAATTACGAAACTGTCAGTTTTATAAGTCATAGCTGCAAAATACTGACACGAATGAATTGCAGAAGAATGGAAAAACTGGTAGAAGCCGACAGTGGGGAAGATCAGTTTGGATTTCAGAGAAATGTAGGAACACGTGAGGCAATACTGACCTTACGAGTCACCTTAGAAGAAAGGATAAGGAAAGGCAAACCTCCATTTATAGACTTAGAGAAAGCTTTGAAAATATTGGCTGGGATACTCTCTTAGAAATTCTTGAGGAAACAGGGTAAATTACAGGGAGCGAAAGGCTGTTTACAACGTGTACAGAAACCAGATGGCAGCTATTGGAGTCAAGGGCATGAAAGGTAAGCAGTGGTACAGAAGGGAGTGACAGCAGGGTTGTAGCCTACCCCGATCTTATTCAGTCTATGGATTTTGCAAGTAAAGGAAACCAAAGAACAATTTGGTGTAGGAAATAAAGTTCAGGGACAAGAAATAAAAATTTTGAGGTTTGCCTGTGGCATTCTAATTCTGTCAGTGACAGAAAAGAACTTACAGGAGTAGATGAACGGAATGGACAGTATCTTGAAAGGAGGATATAACATCAATTAAAGCAAAAACATGGGCAATGGAATATAGTCGAATTAAATCAGATGATGGTGAGGGAATTAGTTCAAGAAACGAGACTCTAAAAGTAGTAGATGAATTTCACTATTTCGGCAGCAAAATAGCTGACCACACGATATTGCAGTGCCTGTGTTATTCCGAATTACGATACAATGTTTCTTCGGACATGCATACATATCCGAAGGAACATTGCATCGTATTCGCGATAACAAGATATGCACGCATATCCGAAGGAACATTGCATCGTAATTCGGAATGACACAGGTGCTGCAATATTGTATTTATTCGCCTACTCCGGGCGAAGAACTTTCAAGTAAACTGTCTCCCCTGTACGGGAATGTACATAATAAATTTACGAATACAGCTTGTAGACATACGGCTCACTACATATGGAAGTTTGGATTTGGCCGCGAGACGTGCTCGGATAGTTAAATGGTAAGTCGACCACTCGCGATAAGCGGGAAATCCGGGTTCGAGTTCCGGTCTGACACAAATTTTCGTTGTCCTCATTCCACTACACAGCTAGTGGTTGTCCATGTTCGCAACTGCAAATACGTTTCATGTATAACTGGCATTGGTAAGGAAAACGCTTCTGAAGAAGAGAAATTTGCTAAAATCGAATGTTGATGTAAGTGTTAGGAAGGCTTTTCTGAAAGTATTTTGCAGGGAGTGTAGCCATGTATGGAAGTGGAACACGGACGATAAACAGTTGAAACAAGAAGGGAATAGCAGATTTTGAAATGTGATAGTAAAGACGAATGCTGAGGATTGGATAGGTATATCATGTAACTAATGAGAAGATACTGCTTAGCATTGGGGAGAAAAGAAATTTCTGGGACAGCCTGACCAGAAGATGGGATCGGTTGATTGGACACATCCTGAGACATCAAGGGATCAGCAACTTAGTGTTGGAGAGAAGTGTGGGGGGAAAGACAAAAAGGGGTGGCCAGGAGATGAATACATTACACAGGTTCAGAAGGACGTAGATTGCAGTAGTTGTTCGGAGATGAAGAGGCTTGCACAGGATAAAGTAGCATGGAGAGCTGCTCCAGACCAGTTTTCGGACTGAAGACCACAACAATAATAACAACACACAAATTTTTATCCTAACTTGACAGAGAATATTTTAAATTACAGAAATACAAATTTTAATAATTATTCGTTAATTAGTTTGTCCGTAATTAATAGTTATTGACGTTTTACAGGGCATTGTAAACAATAGCTATAAAGCTGAAAATTGATAATTATACGTGTTTTTAATTCAAAGGTACGCACTGAGACTCATTCCTGAATAAGATTAACAATCTCAAAGACAATACTTAACGTGCAGCATGCTAGCTTGCATGACAGGGATGGGAGCCACAACTGTACATGCTGCACACAGCGGATTAACTACCGTTGGTCCACGCAGTGTTTAAGGCAAATGTTGAGCTTTCTCCCATTCTCTACCACAGAGAACACGCACACAAGTGTCCGCATGTCGTGGTCGTGCGGTAGCGTTCTCGCATTCCATGGCCGGGTTCCCGGGTTCGATTCCCGGCGGGGTCAGGGATTTTCTCTGCCTCGTGATGACTGGGTGTTGTGTGGTGTCCTTAGGCTAGTTAGGTTTAAGTAGTTCTAAGTTATAGGGGACTGATGACCATAGATGTTAAGTCCCACAGTGTTCAGAGCCATTTGAACCATTTTTGAGCTCACACAAGCAATTAAAGTACAATAAGTAACACAGCCCTCCCATGAACCATGGATCTTCCCGTTGGCGGGGAGGCTTCCGTGCCTCAACGATACACATACTGCTGTAAATATTCAAAAGATTGCTTTAGTTCTGAGTTACATTGGCTGTTATATCCGGAAAGCATCAAGGCATAAATACAAGTAACGGCATTTAAAAAAAATTACATATGTCTTTGGTTAATTACATTTTTCCATTTTCAATAAATACGTCAGTAATTTGGTTGCGTTCTCGATCATTTATATTAGGCTTATGACTGAACCTGGAGGAAAACATACCGGGTGATCAAAAAGTCAGTATAAATTTGAAAATTTAATAAACCACGGAATAATGTAGTTAGAGAGGTAAAAATTGACACACATGCTTGGAATAACATGAGGTTTTATTAGACCAAAAAAAAACAAAGTTTACAAAATGTCCGACAGATGGCGCTGGACAGCAAAACGTCAGTGACTGTGCATGACAATCGTGTATAAAAGGAGCTTTAATGAGAGAGAGAATCCATGATCCGCCCCATCCTTTGTTATACCAGCGTCACTTGGAGTTCCGCCCCTCCCCGGTTCTATAAAGCCCTCCAAATCCTCGAACGCCATGCACTCCACCTCGCCTTCCGCATCCGCCTTCCATCCCCCACGCGCATCCTCTACGACCTCATCCCCTTCCCCACCTTCTCCTTTTCCTTGAACACATCCACACACTATATATTGTCTGCCGTCTTGATCCCCCTCACCCCCTGGTGTCTCCCTTCCTCTCCACCCCCAACCAGTTGCTGCGCCTTTACCATTGTGTCCCTCCCTCTCTCCATCTCCACACCCTCCATCTCCTTTCCCAACACAACTTCCACCATCTACCCCTCCCAGATGATGAGCTTCGCCCTGACATCTACCCTTCCTACCATCTCTCACCCCCTCTTCCTGCCTCCTCCTCTGGGCTCCCTCTCCTCCCCCTCCCTCCTTCTGAACGGCTTTCCCCTCCTACTCCCCCTCAATCTCTTGTGCCTCCTTTCAGTGTCTCTGTGCTCCCTCCTGCCCTGTCTTCCATTTTCCTCTCCCGCCCCACGTGTCTCCTGCCTCTTTGTGAACCCACGGTTTCCCCTCCTCTCTTCATCCCGCCACTTCCCCAGCTACCCCATGCTCTCCCCTCCTTTTCCATCCTCTCTGACCTTTCCCTCGGCAGATCCCACCTGGTAGTTTTATTCTTCATCGTGTGTGCTCCAAGTGGGTTTTAAGTGAGTTGTTTCGGAGTGTTTTTAATACTGTGGCCAACTTTTAACCTGTCCATGCGCATTCAGTGTCTCCTCTGTGTTTTTTAACTTTCTGGTGACTTTTTTAACTGTCCCCCATGAACGTCTACATGTCAGTGTATTTTTACCTTCATTTTCTCCCCTTACTCTGTTTTATGTTCCCCTTTTTTATCTCCTTATGTATGTATCATTTTATTCTTGTTTTAGTTGTCGTGTCACTTGGCTGGAGAGCGGCGGATTGTGCCGCTAACAGCCCTCCCCTGCCCATATGGGGCAGGGGAATGAAATCACAATAAAGAAAAAAAAAAAAAAAAGAGAGAGAGAGAGATTCAGATGCGCCAGCAGTCACAGCATGTTGACGTTACCTGAAAAGGTGCTTTTAGTGAAGATTTATTATCAGAATGGGGAATGTGCTAGTTCAGGGTTACGATCCTATCGCCATAGGAAGGGGATTCGAACAGGTAAAGGTCCAATGACAAATGCAGCTGTGGTGAGAATGATTTCAAAGTTCGAAGCCACGGGTTGTTTAGATGATAGACCCCATAGTGGCCGACCGAGCACAAGGCGTAATGCTACTGAGACAGTTCACGAAGAACTGGAGACTGTAGCGGGTTCGTCTATGCACGGGGAAGTCATCGTTCATGCAGTCGCACGTCGCACCGGCATTCCATACACTACTGGTTGGTTGGCACTTAGGCGTAGCCTCCGATGCCATCCGTACAAAATCCATTGACATCATGAACTGTTACCTGGTGATTTAGTGAAGCGGAGGGCATTTGCGGTGTGGGCGTTTCAAAAGATGACGGAAGATGACGATTGGTTGAGTGATGTGTTGTGGACTGAAGAAGCTCTTTTCACGCTCCGAAAGTCTGTCAACTGCAGTATTTGGGCTACCAAAAATCCTAGAACTGTCGTGGAAACTCCATTGCACGACGAGAAAGCCACGGTATGGGTTGGATTTACCACATTTACCGTTATCGGGCCTTTTTTCTTCGAGGAAATGCTTGATTCTTGTTTTGTAACTGCTACCGTGACGGGTGAGAGGTACGCCGATATGTTACAGAATCGCATCATCCCCAGCCTGGCTGATAAACACCTGCGGGAACGTACGATATTTATGCAGGATGGCGCTCCACCCCATGTTGCTAGACGCGTGAAAGATCTCTTGCGCGCGTCGTTTGGTGACGATCGTGTGCTCAGCCGCCACTTTCGTCATGCTTGGCCTCCCAGGTCCCCAGACCTCAGTCCGTGCGATTATTGGCTTTGGGGTTACCTGAAGTCGCAAGTGTATCGTGATCGACCGACATCTCTAAGGATGCTGAAAGACAACATCCGACGCCAATGCCTCACCATAACTCCGGACATGCTTTACAGTGCTGTTCACAACATTATTCCTCGACTACAGTTATTGTTGAGGAATGATGGTGGACATATTGAGCATTTCCTGTAAAGAACGTCATCTTTGCTTTGTCTTACTTTGTTATGCTAATTATTGCTATTCTGGTCAGATGAAGCGCCATCTGTCGGACATTTTTTGAACTTTTGTATTTTTTTGGTTCTAATAAAACCCCATGTCATTCCAAGCATGTATGTCAATTTCTACCTCCCTATCTATATTAATCCGTGATTTATTCAGTTTTCAAATTTATACTGACTTTTTGGTCACCCGGTACGTACTGAAAACTTGACAAATCACCGGAAACATTTAATTCGAAATCGCCCATAGCTTCAGAGTCTCAAGCAGCTCCTTTTCTCCTAAATTTAATTTGTACGTGAGCCGAAATGTTGTACTTCCAGAATTTCGCGATGAATGAAGCGAGTTTTACTAATTATTCTTGAGTAAATGAGTATGTTTGGCTGAGCAGCGAACGTTCGAGCGTTAAATAGGCTCTATTCTTTTCGGCGATAAAGAATCCAACCGACGAAATGAAAGGGACTTTTCTTCCCCTCCTCCGTTGTGCTCGTTCGGGTTTCTGTTGTAAGGAAGCTTTTGTCATTTGGCGAGAGAACGCCAGGAAGCTCTACAAGAGAATCAGACGTGGCCGGGGTATTTCGTGTCGCGCGCAGCAGTGCAGCTATCTCGCCTAGGGTTACCTCAATGAAGCCTGCCAGGTGCGCCTCAAACTGTGTTAAACGTGCGGCCGGCGCAGCTCCGTTTACAAGAAGACCGGGCTAGTCATCACGTGCTTCGTTCTTCTCCCAAAGAAAACACGCTTTTCTTTCGCCACAATATGTTTCTTCGCTGTTACGAAGCTTGCAGAATCTTAGTCAAGCCTTGAGAATGTTTTTAGCTATTGATTTTCGATCTCTTATCTGCCGATACCCCATTCATGTTCAGAATTCCTTCGCAGTTCTGGACGGAAAATTAAATAAAATAGAGAATAAGAAGAAAAATATCATGTAACAAATCCAACACATTCTAACATATTGAGAAATAAGCATCTTGTATGACGATGGAACAAGAAGCAAGAAATAGTGCCTGAACTACATTATTAACCACTGTTTATTACGGAGCTCTTGCTAAGTAAAGTTGCAGCAATGTTACTGGAATAGGTGCAAGTCACGTCCACGTGTAACGAGGGTACTGGAACTACAGGTCTGTCGCTATGATGTATAACTTCAGCAGAACACCAATGCTATCGTACCAACAGTGGCAAAGCAAATACGCTAGTCTGACATGTTAAGTAGACAAGAACAATGTTATTTTTCCACAAATAAAGTGCTGATGTGACCCATAGCTTATTTGCTAATTAGTTTAGATTTTGCACAATGATGTGTGTGCATAATTCAGACAGATACTTTTAATATTTTTCTACATTTTTAGTGGCATTTCATTTATCTATATGAAGAAGTTCAACAAAGGGAATGCTGAATCCTGCGACACTCGCCCTTTACAGTTGCTAATGCAGTAGGCTACAGTCCACTAGTATGAACAATGGGGAACAGCAGATCGGCCATTGCCTACAAACACCATGGTAGATGTATCAATTTCGAGTAACAAGCGATTCTGAACATTTAACGAGTGAGACTACAAGGATTCTCACGGATTTACACAACTCCTTGCTAGGCGCGCTGGAAATGTTGAAAAATAGCAATTGTTAGACGCTCCAAATAGGTCGCTCTTTGATTTCCTAAACTATTCAGAAAATTTATACCACTGATACTGAATGAGGAACAGTGAAATATTCTGCATCTCACTGAGCACAGCCCACCATGCGTAGGAATACAATCAGTCGTCCTTTAGTTGCTCCGTCTGTGATTAGATAAGGAAGGATGACAGATATTAGAAAACTACTGTTGCCTGTATACTTTGTAGTTCCGTATCGTGTACATTTCTTGGATATAATAAATCCACGCGGGGTAGCCGCGCGGTCTAGGGCGCCTTGTCACGGTCCGTGCAGCTCCTCCGTCGGAGGTTCAAAATGGTTCAAACGGCTCTGAGCACTATGCGACTTAACTTCTGAGGTCATCAGTCGCCTAGAACTTAGAACTAATTAAACCTAACTAACCTAAGGACATCACACACATCCATGCCCGAGGCAGGATTCGAACCTGCGACCGTAGCGGTCGCTCGGCTTCAGACTGTAGCGCCTAGAACCGCAAGGCCACTCCGGCCGGCCTCCGTCGGAGGTTCGAGTCCTCCCTTGGGCATGGGTGTGTGTGTTATCCATAGCTTAAGTTAGTTTAAGTTAGATTAAGTAGGGACCCATGACCTCAGCAGTTTGGTCCCATAAGACCTTACTACAAATTTCCAAATTTGTTGGATATAACGTATATCTCATAGATTTTTGGGTATTTGGGAGCCAGTTTTGCGTCTCCTGTCTATCACTGAACACCGTTTCTTTACGTAATACGCATTCTAACAACCCTACCACAACAAAGGTCAAAAATTAATTATGATTGTAGTGTTGCTCACGCTGCTAAATGTAGCATTTTCGGGCAACAAAAAAGTTATATTATGTGGCAGGTGTAATTAGAGCACAGTTAATAAAATCATTTCTTGAAACAATGGATAAACTAGGCACTCATCTTTTCGTGTTTCCCGCGCTGGTCTCGTTGTGAACTCATGGCTCAATCGTCGAAAATCTTGGTAGTGATGATTCCAAGCTCGGATGCAAAGAGGCCTTGGTGTTATTCTGCGATATTCAAAAGTTTTATAGATGTGTTTCATAAACCATTTTTGAAGATGAAACTTTTGCAAGTTAGGACAATGGTGAAGTAAAAAAAGTAACCAGCACTCCGAATTCAAGTTACACTTCTTTTTTATTACTTTTGTTGCAATATCACGTAACTCGTTCCAAAACATCACTTCACAATATAAAACATACTTCAAAATATCTTCCTCACTCTTAAAGTTCACATTTCATAAACTGACTATAATTTGCGTCTTTTTAACATGACGACCAAAGCTTGACTCTCTAATAACTGCTTACGCGCCCAAAAATCAGAGTTGCAAGTACGTCAAAGATCATAGTGACAAAAGAAAGAATAGACATAAGAATAATATCATTGCAATATATACATATCGATGTATCGAAGTACCTCTACATTAATGAAATCAAATCTGAATGTTGTCACAGAAATATAACTATTTTACAGAAACAGAGTAGAATATTGCTGGTATCGAGAGGTTGAGCTAGGGTGCCGTAATGGTTACGTAATTCAAGAACCATTACAGCATGGAAATTGATTTATAACAATTGTTCACCTCTAAAAAAAAGACATAAGAGGAATCATTAGAAGTCTATTTCTGTGCAAATAAACTAGTAATCACTCCATCTTCGCACCTTCCATCACTTGAATGGGGAGGTAACTTAATATATTACGGTATAAGTGAAAGTACTGTCTGATATACAGAGTATAGATGCACATGTAAGCACGTCGTACTTTCTGTGAAAAAGTGAGTAACTTTTTCCGATCGATAACATATGTATCAGTGCGTGATATACCAGAAATGTAGTGTATAAACGAATAACTCAGATTATAAAGGAGCAGAAATTAGTTGAGAATATGACGTAACAGCTTCAAAGCATCAGTTAGTCAGTGGATTTAGTGAATTGCATATGAAAACTATGTGACTAATGTGGCTAAAGAAATTTGCAACATTATTAGATAGCAACTTCAAAATTATAAACGTGATTAAATTTCAAGTAACAATAACTATTACGATATGCTGATGGAGTATCATTTATTCTTTCTCCACCAAGAAACTCTGAAATGGACTGAAAGCTACGTCAGGAAGCAACCTTATTGATTTTCAATGGGAGCAGAGTTCATCATACGAAAAGCTGCTAATTTCCGACGAACTTCCATTCTAAGAGGGCGTTGTCTGAAATAGGGCGTACACGGAGCGTCCATTATGAATTATGGATTCTCCGGAAATGTGCACTTTTATAATTGCCTTGCTCAATTTGCTTAGTTGATCTGTTCATGAAGACTTAGTAATCTAGTCATACCGCTTTAAAAAAATGAAGCAAAGGAACTCCAGAATGAGAGAAGATATATATAAATTCGTATGAGCTAGTTTCGAGATGTGAAGGTAAGTCAAACGTAACTGAACGACTGTTGGTCTCATAACGGGTCATATGGAGACAGTTTTCATACTTCATTTTGAGAAGTGCTGAATAAAAACTGGCAATGATAGATGCGTGAGAGGAATCATTGTTCATATGTCTCTCATTAGTTGTTGTTATAATGGTTTCCTATTAAATTTTTCTACCGGAACGTTATATAAGAAGATTAAGAATGTTCGAAGATTATACCCAGAAAAACAATTTTTTGGAAGATATAATGCACTATTCGTAAAGTGTCTGACAACTAAAACTTTCCAGCATTTTTTCTACACTCACGCATTAGTCAAAAAACGCTGTGACCGTTCTTTCTGCCCTATTAGTTAATGTTCATTATCCCTGTTACTCAAACATGATAGCCGGCCGCAGTGGCGAAGCGGTTCTAGGCGCTACAGTCTGGCACCGCGTGACCGCAACGGTCGCAGGTTCGAATCCTGCCTCGGGAATGGATGTGTGTGATGTCCTTAGGTTATTTTGGTTTAAGTAGTCCCATAGTGCTCAAAGCCATTTGAACCAAACCTGATATGAATATCACTAGATTAAACACTGCGGGAATTTAAGTCGTGTGGTGTTTTCCCGTCCGTAGAGCAGCGAATCGAAGCATACATCTCTCTGATTACCCTCACGCGGCTCAGTAGACAACATTCCAGTTACTTCAGCTACAGCCAAATCTAGAGTGATCACCACATGAATCACAAAAACACCGAAACCCCCCTTGTAGAAACTAGCAAGTCTGTATTAGCAAGTACTCAGCCGCATGGAAACAGTGTGAAGACTTAACGATGAACTGATGTTGGAAAGTAAAATCGTAGGCACACGGACCTTGCACTCGAACGTTGAGTGTCTGAGTGTGCTGAATTTCTGACATCATAGCGTGGGAATAGCACTTTGGGGAGGCTTTCCGAACGTGCAGAGTAATACGTACAATGTCAGATATTCTGAACGTGGGTTTGAACGTATACCAATGAGATGGAAGAACGCCGCCTACGTCACATGCGCGCCATGTTTCAGTACAGTGTCGCAATTCGTCATATTGGCTTCCAGTTCGAGCCCATATTTATGCCGTTTCTAAGTACCAGAAAATTGAGGATCTCTCGAAAACTCGTAGTTAATTGTTCGAGTTATTGTAAATGACACGAGGTGAAATATTCATGGTTAAAGAATTATTGTAATTTGCGTATTATGAGAATATATCGCTTCAATGCAACGGCACACTGAGGATCCATAAAAAAACCTTTTGTTGTTGGTACAATTTGGTATAATTAAACGTCAGTCAATAACACATCTACAATTAAAGCTTTCAGGAGATGGTAAGATACAAAGTATGGTCTCGGATCATACATGGTCGATGTAGCATAATGAGTAGCGTCATAGAATTGTAAGATACCAGGTGATGTGGTACCGGTTCCAAACGTTTTTACTAATCTTCGTATTTTCTAATAGGTTCTGACACTTTATTGCTAGTTTAGTAAAGCTATATTCTATAATATTCGATGTTATGTAAATATAATGCTCGCTTTCTGAGAAGTGAGTTTGTTCGATAGGCTTAATCTAAAAGACAGCTCGCATTACTTGCAGTAAAGATATTGTGCACTTTCTGGTTTTAAGTTTTGTATTTCATATGTCGTAAAGCTTCTGTTAATGGACAGCAACAGTGATCAAGTACGAATGGTCTTAGGGTTTTACTAAAAAGCGAGAATGATGAAATAATTTATATCTTACGTAGAGAACTATTGTAAATTTGTATCGCATTATTTGTAATGGAACTTACATAAGCCGATGTCCGTATTGACTGTACATGATACTTTCTTTTTTGTTGTATAACATGTTAATGGCTATTGAAGTTTCTATTAATGTGTAGTACAGACAGAACAACATAATTAGCGTATGGACAGGGGGCGAAACGTGCGTTTTAATAGAGTTAACGTAGGAATTTTGGGGCAGTGTATTTCGAGAATAGTGGGATTATCGAGTCAGATACGGCCTCCAGTTGCCGCTGGAGCGTGCTGCGATGGCGCAAACCATATGAAGTCACAAATAACGTATGCACAAATCGGATCGCTTCTGAGCGTACTGCAGCACGTTGAACTGGGCACTTTCAACGTCGACGTTCAAAAGCAGGTCAGTGGGCCGACGGCTTAAGGGCTACCATCATTGAAGTAAAAATGCACAAATGTCCATCACATAATGAACTTGCAAAATGGGAAACAATCAGTAGACGCCAGATTCTTTAAAGAATCCAACTCTCCTGTATAGAAAAGCTTCAAACTTCTGATTACTTTACAAATAAGTTAATGTGTTAAATGTTTTACGTTAAGAATGTAAGCCAGAGAAATGATGGCACGGTACTCTGTCGAAATATCGTGTTACGAAGACGACTGCAGCCGGATGGACACCCGGAAACGGTACAAACAATCGATTCTCCGGGAGAGCTTAAGACCGCGCATCAGTTTTTTTTAGAAAAAAACTTGAAATTATATTTAAAATTTGGTGGAAGTCGTTAAGTATTATCAACCACTGGACGAGTACTGTCTGGGGAACGTGTGCTCCACTTCAGGCAAAACCTAATTTTTCACGCATCTCTGTCTTTATGATGTCATATCTCTTGAATGCTGTGTAGCTTAATCATAAAATTTTTCATGTACATGCAGTTGTATATGACGATACTGCCTGTAAAATAAATTAAAAGGTCACACATGATGCGGTAGTTTTACTGCATGAACAGCGAAAATACAGTAGTTGATAATTTTTTTTTCCTTTCATTATTTTGGTAGCGCGCCACAAATGTTCGCAACTGGTTTGAAGAGCATTCCGGACAACTCGAGCGAATGATTTGGCCACCCAGATCGCCCGACATGAATTCCATCGAACATTTATGGGACTTAATCGAGATGTCAGTTCGTGCACAAAATTCTGTACCGGCAACACTTTCGAAATTATGGACGGCTATAGAGGCAGCATGGCTCAGTATTTCTGCAGGAGACCTCCAACGACTTGTGGAGTGCGTGCAACTTCGAGCAGCTGCACTACGCCGCGCAAAAGGAGGTCCGACACGATATCAAGAGGAATCCCATGACTTTTGTCACCTCAGTAGATAAGAGGAAGACTGTGATATCAGACGCGTCCAAAATGTCAGTGAATGGTATAAATAAAACAAACTACGAAATAAAGTATTCTTATTAGCCTTCAGAGTAATTTCCACAGACCACAGTAACTTTTTGAAAACTGATGCAAGTGGAGGCTTCTTTTTAAATCAAACGAAGTACTAATGTTTTGACTGTGTGATATATCTGTAATATGTATACTTTTCACTATTGTTTTGACGGGAGGAACAAAAGAAAAGTGCGCGGATCACACGTACGGCCGTGAATCGTGCAGCGCTCCCCACTTCAGAGTCCCCTGCTTCTCTGGCCGAACATGCAAAATTTGCACCGACACCTGATTCAAAACCGTGGTCGAAAATTGGGTGTTTGCAGTGTAACGTTATCCACGGATCATTGGGTTTCTCTCGAATCAATATTTTCTTGCTCCAGAGCTTTCGGAGGTGACTCTATTTGGGACCTAGGAGAGCCAATGAACACGATTCAGTTGGTTGTTACATGGGTCGAAATGGAACTCGTAATACAGGCATTGATCCTCTATGACGAAGTGTTTTCGTCGTACACTTAAATGGAATCCTTAGCAGTTTCCTCATGTGTTGCCTTTGGCCCATCAGTCAGTTTGTGTGCGACACATCGGGATCAGAGGTTCTACTTCCTCAAATATTTCTGAATAGTAGCATGAACACCGTACTAACTAATTACCAAGACCTCTCATGTCAATGTCTGGTGGTCGAATGTCACGCAACACCAACAGTTTCTCTTTTAACTAAAAGAAGTTGATCCATAGTTCAACGGATTTGATGCATAATGTTTTTTCCATACACTAGCATAACCATTCGTCGCCGTGTTTCGCGATTTGTATCTAAACTTACAGTATAAACGGTGCTCCGTTGCACTGTTACACCAATTTACACACTAACTACACTACTGGCCATTATAATCACTACACCACGATGACGTGCCACAGACGCGAAATTTAACCGACAGGAAGAAGATGCTGTGATATCCAAATGATTAGTTTTTCAGAGCATTCACACAAGGTTGGCGCCGATGGCGACACCTACAACGTGCTGACATGAGGAAAGTTTCCAACCGATTTCTCATACACAAAAAGCAGTTGACCGTCGTGTAACCACTCCGCCACAAGCCGTGCATTGTGAACAGGTGCTCGATCGTGTTGAGAGGAGCAATCGCATCCCCGAATTGTTCTTCGACAGTGGGAACTAAGAAAGTGCTTAAAACATAAATGTATATCTGTGCTGTGATAGTGCAACGCAAAACAACAAGGGGTGCAAGCATCCCTTCATGAAAAACACGAATTTTACTGTTGGCACTACACACGCTGGCAGATGACGTTCACCGGGCATTCGCCACACCCACACCCTGTAATCGGGTCATCACATTGTGTACCGTTATTCGTCACTCCACACAACGTTTTTCCACTGTTCAATCGTCCAATGTTTACGCTCCTTACACAAAACGAGGCGTCGTTTGGCATTTTCTGGCGTGATGTGTGGCTTATGAGCAGCCGCTCGACCATGAAATCCAAGTTTCGCACCTCCCGCCTATCTGTGATGGTACTTGCAGTGGATCCTGATGTAGTTTGGAATTATTGTGTGATGGTCTGGATAGTAGTCTGCCTATTAAACAATACGACCCTCTTCAACCGACGGCGGTCTCCGTCAGTCAACAGACAAGGTCAGTCTGTACACTTTTATGCTGTACGTGTCCCTTCACGTTTCCACTTCACTGTCACATCGAAAACAGTGGACCTAGGGATGTTTAGGAGTGTGTAAATCTCGCGTACAGACATATGACACAAGTGACACCCAATTACCTGACCACATTCGAAGTTTATGAGTTACGCGAAGCGCCCCATTCTGCTCTCTCACGATGTCTAATGACTGCTGAGATCGCTGCTATGGAGTACCTGGCAGTAGGTGGCAGCACAATGCACCTAATATGAAAAACGTATGTTTTTGGCGGTGTCCTGATACTTTTGATCACATAGTGTATGTCGACGTCAACATGTGCCTAAGAAGATTGGTCGTCTCTACGTCAAATTTCTGGCCAATAGGTTCTAAGGATTCTTGTAAAGGCATTCTGACAAAAAGAGAAACAACATCGAAAGTAGTAGGATGTCGGTATTTTTATGCTCGAAGTTGTCAAGGCGACTACCAAATTCACTGAGTTGCGAATGTGGTGTGAGAATTTCCCCACGTAATGGCTAAGCAAATCCTTTAGGTACTTAGCAATTGGTATGTCAGAGCACCAATGTTGCTGACAATGGGGCGTAAAGCAACCTCATCCTTGTGAACCTTCGGTAGTCCATAAAGTCTTGGTGGAACTGATGCTCTCTATCTTAGCTTCTTAGTAATCTCGCCTGGAAAGGCAATTCTTTGAGAAGCGCCATAGTCTTCATCACCACATTCTTTGTAGGGGTAGTGTCGATCTTTCGGTATGCACTGTCTTCTACCAGGCCCTGCATTTTCCCGATGGAATTCTGGTGAGACAAGACCACAGTTGCGTTGCCGTTGTCGGCTGGTAACACCACAATGTAGGATCTTCTCTTATTTTCCTCGTGGCTATCCTCCCCCTGCCAGAGGTGATCGTTTTCATAGTTTTTGTTTGCGTGAGAGCACGACAGATTTCGCGATGTACTTCTTCAGCTGCTTCAGGGGAAAGTCATGCTACCTGTTCAACTGAACCGATGGTATCCGCTTCAGTAGCGGATTTAGGAGTGGGTGCTAAATCCAGTCATTTCTTAGGAACTGACACCACATCCTCATCCAGTAGCTTGTCCGTGAGATTGATGAGATTCCGGCAGGGAATTTCATGAGGTTTCCTCTCAGATATACTCTCGAATTCCGACATTTGGCGTTCGGTGGCCTTTCTTTGTCCAGAGTCTGCTATGGCCCATGTGACACTTTCTGTCCAGTACCACGTCCAAGAATTGAACTGGTTGGCCAGCTGTAGCGTAATTTGTAAAGTTCTTTGTTGGTCGAGTCCAGGCACTAGCGAGTAAAGCGGACTCTCTCAAGTACCATGGCTAGGCTGGGACGTTTCTTGATTCTTATGGATGACGCTGAGGCGATATGATGCGTTTCTTTGGCGAAATTCGGTGCCACGCTTTCTTCACGGCATCTCATAAGAAAGTCAAATGCTCTCAAGAAACGGCTTCTCCGGTGGAGCAGCTTGTCAAAT
This sequence comes from Schistocerca piceifrons, assembly GCF_021461385.2. NCBI lineage: Eukaryota > Metazoa > Arthropoda > Insecta > Orthoptera > Acrididae > Schistocerca > Schistocerca piceifrons. Next base: position 95,641,124 of record NC_060149.1, on the reverse strand, counting down.
CTTTTCATGCTGCGTTACATCTCCTATCCGTTCAGATACATAATGTGATTCTTCAGCTTCTCCCGGCATATTTCACGTCGAAATAGTTCACGGGTGATCTGCCGGATGTTGGTGTCCAATGGGCACAAATATATCGGCAAAGACCACGTTGCCAACATCAGGTGCGCTGATGAACTGACTGAGGGGGGATCGGCGCCGCGCTTTTATCTCCTCCCCATCTCCTTTTAACTATCGACTACAATTGTTTGACACGTAGAACTGATTTGTGCTTCTATATCTGGCTTCCGAGATATTTCTAGGCTTTTGTAAATTCTTTTGTCTCTAAGTTTAGATTTCCTTTAAGGACAATTCTTCCAACTGGACGGACTTATAGCAACACCTTACCGAATCAGAATGAGATTTTCACTCTGTAGCGGAGTGTGCGCCGATATGAAACTTTCTGGCAGATTAAAACTGTGTGCCAGACCGAGACTCGAACTCGGGACCTTTGCCTTTCGCGGGCAAGTGCTCTACCGTCTGAGCTACCCAAGCACGACTCACGACCCGTCCTCACAGCTTCAATTCCGCCAGTACCTCGTCTCCTACTGTTCAAACTCCACAGAAGCTCTTCTGCGAACCTTGCAGAACTAGCACTCCTGGAAGAAAGGATAGTGCAGAGTCATGGCTTAGCCACAGCCTGGGGGATGTTTCCAGAATGAGATTCTCATTTTGCAGCGGAGTGTGCGCTGACACGAAACTTCCTGGCAGATTAAAACTGTGTGCCGGACCGAGACTCGAACTCGGGAGTCCGAGTCTCGATACGGCACACAGTTTTAATCTGCCAGGAAGTTTCACCTTACCGAATAATTACCGTCATCCAGAAATCCGACCATGCGACGTGATGAAGTGTATCTGGATGGCCACTTGGTATCTCACAGCCTTGCTGATTGCGTAGGTACCCTGAGTTTAACATTTAGGTAGAGTTGCACTAAAAAGAAGCTAACGACGCACCACATTAAGTTTACGCTTCACTTTCTTCATTCACAAACACATGCAATGCGAATCACATTTCAATGCATTTCGTGGCCCACCATTTCATGTTTACTTAACAACAGCATTTATGGCCGTGAGTGTACGGACACCTTACTGAACGTACTTGATGTGTTTACTGGTAGCGCACGCCACGGTCTCGGAGTAAAGGGATTGCATATAGTCTACATTGAACTAACATGATAGAATTATTTTCCGTCAGTGACTGAATTTCTCACCATAGGCCGAGCGAGGTGGCATTGTGTTAAGACAGTGGACTCGAATTCCGGCATGACGCCACTTAGAATGGAGGAAACTACGACACGATTGGCCTGTGGACTAGAGAAAGTAGGTTTTACGAAGTGCTGTCTCAGTTACACGATTGGGCATTCTGATGGTCGTGTTTGAACCTGGTGAATGACTGGAAACAGACTTTTAATGGAAGTGAAGTCGGTGAAGTTGGTATGACTGGCCCTGTTTTTCCAGTTTATGGCTTCGGATAATTATGTATGTTCGATGGCAAAATTTAAACAGTTTTGCAATTAAACATTTTATACAGTATCATGAGTCTCGTACTATGTCAACCTTTACGAATTTATTCTTCGCAGTGTAATAGTGCTCCCGTAGACAAAAAAGACCACTGAATTGTGCTTATCAGATAATTCTGTGAATTTTAATATTGATCTGCTCAAGGTCCTGAACTGAATCATCTACTACAATTTTGGGATCACTGAAACGCCGGTTGCATGACAGATCAATTCGATTAAAATCCTGGCAACACATGTTTACCGTGCTTCAAGATTAGTAGTAACAAATTCCGTTCATCAGCGTGTCAGGTCTTAGCGAGAAGGCTTAAACGCTGACACAGGAAAAAAAAAAGGGAAGTTGGATTCTACATGCTCTGAAAGAAACAAGGAACAGCAGTGGGTGTCCAGGTACCTTTGTCACATGGTGAATGTCTGAAGAAAATATTTAGTCAAAGCGTTATACCGACGAAAAGACATTATTCCCCGCAGGACATGATCCTCCACTATAAGTATCTCCAAAATGGAAAAAAAAAATAACACATGTCTTCCTCGACATAGCTCTTTTCAATGTGTCTTGACAGACCTTTCTTATACATTTCGTAGTTTTCATCATATGTGCCACTATATAGTGAATACTAAAGATCCGCCCACCCTTCGCACGGATAACACTAAGTTATCTACGGTCGGCCGACTTGTCTGGCGCTGCGATATAAATTACACACACAAAAGTTTCTCGTGAATCAGTCTGTCTATTAATGAAAAATCATATCAAAATCCCTACAGTAGCTCCTGAAATTAACCTTTACATACTGATAGGAAAACGCGCTGGGGGAATTTCGTTGTATGTATAGATGGCGTTGAGTGTGAAATGTACGGTTCCGTTGGTCTGGTTATACATGAGTATCAGAAAAACAGACGTGAATCGCTCTTCTCGAAAAGCCCTACGAGCCGCATGGTTTTAAGTTACGATTTTCCATATTTATTACCATGGAGTGTGAAATACCTTCAGAATCACGAGAGACTCCAATTTTAGGTTAGAATATAGGAGGACAATCTAGAGATTGGAAATTGCAATCCGCCGCCTCTTCGCCTCTTGTCGGCCAAATTCCATTCACGAATTTTTTCACCACTGGAATTCGAATCATCCGCGAGCGGTCCGAGTGCGGCCATGTTACGGCGGTTATTAGTGTCGGCGCGGTGTCAGACAGAGTATTGGAAATAATAAAAGGAGAAGTCTAAAACGCGTTTTCTGCACTGGGATACTGACAAGCGGCACGTGTAAAAGATTTTACGTTGAAAAGTATGTAGCCACTGTGAAAATTTAATTAACCGTTTCAGTGTCTTTTCTGAGAAAATAAGATTTAATTTAATGGGTTTTACTTATACAGTTTAAAAATCTTTCCACTGTGAAATAAACTGCGAATAGAATATGTTTCATGCCTGCCGATAACATCGATGACAAAGAACTCTACAGAAACTTTTTGACGGATTAAAACTGTGAACAAGAATAAGACTCGTATCCGGACCATTATCTTTCACGTTCAACATTCTTACCATTCAAACAAACCTCATGACCTGACTGAAATCTTTAAACCTAACAAGATGCCGCATTCGTAAGACACCACGTACATTTAGGTTTCTCATGTTTTCCCTAAATCGCTCAAGGCGAATGTTGGATGGTTCCTTCGAAAGAGCAAGGTTGATTTCCATCCCCACCTTGCGACAGGCCGACCTTGTGTTCCGTCACGTTGTCGACGGGACGTTACATCCTGATCTTCCTTCATAAACATTCTCCTAATTTTCAGTTTGACAGAACCTCTGTCCCACATTCCAAAACCGACAAAGGCTGCCCTACATAGCTTGATAAAGTAGCAATCCACTGGGAATGGATGTGATAGGAAGTGGATTACTCACAGCCTCTGAACAATTCCCAAAATATCCGGAGTTGGTAAGAGCGTTCTCCATGAAAGTATCCCGGTTTAATTCCATTAAAATCCTTTACACACAATACTCATCTGCACAGTGATAGATTAATTTTTTTAAATATTGGATTTTCGTAACTTGACGGCTGATTAATGCAGTATTCGAAACGTTTTGGCTATATATACGTCTAGGGGAAATTAAAGATATAAGTCTAACAAAAACGAGGGAAGATTAATTTATTGTAATTGGGAGAAATGGCGTTCCTTGTAGCCTACATGACGTATTTCAGTTCATACCCCTCTCATGCCCGCAAAAGTATTCCTTAATTACCGTGTTGATTTCGTATCTCTACATGAGCAATGTTTGTTCTGTGGTTCACTTATGCTTATGAAAGGAGAAACACTTGCTAAATTCATCACTTTGGTTCTGTTCGTGATGAAAACGTTGTGGATAAGAAATGAGTTGAATAATTGTATTGTAAATTTCTAGAGGGAAGAAGTGATGGCAACGAGGTAAGTAAAATAGTAAGACCATCCGGCTTATCAAATAAAATCGCCCTCATCGAACGAAAAATTAAGAGAGTCAACAAATGTTTAGCCATTTACTACTTCGATCAACAATGATCAAATAGGTCGACAGTTATTTTCTTTATGAATTAGTCACAAAGAAGAAAGACGAGAGGAATAAAGTTTAGGGTTTGACGTTGCGTCGACGTCATGTCAGTAGAGACGGAACAATGCCTTGGATTGGACAAGGAACAGAGACAAAATCGGCTGTGGCCTTATTTAAATTATCATAAGGACATTCATCTGAAATTACTTACCGAAACCGAGAAAAAACAAAATCGGACCGTGCGGGGATCTGAATCCCACATACCACGATATAAGCCAGTATCTTGACCACTACATCACTTCTGTTGTTGAAACGGCTATACCTAGTTCGAGTTATTACAATTTGTGTGCACGTTACGTACCGAAACCGCTGATTGGCGAGCACAAATTAAATCCGCTGGCTAGAGACTAGCATCTCTCGCTGATTATGGAGAAAAAAGCTACTTTCGGGAGCACTACGATTAATACTAGACTAATATAACTATTACAACATTATGATTACCAATAAAATTTAAATATCTCAGCACACACCCGAGAGTAGGAGACATTTACTGTAACATGTCACACAAAATGGCAGAGAAAGAAATAAAAATTTCAATTCGAAGACGAAGAACTGTGAAACTTTTTATTGTGGCAAAAAAGAATAATTTTTGCTTTAATCTTTTCATCGAGGTAACATTGTTAACAAACTGGAGCTTCGGAAGAACCTGCATGAGGCGAGGAAATTTTATGGGAAGGTAAATGCTGTCTGAAAATCCATTCATGGGAAAACTAGCTTGGTAAAGGTTGAAATCTGGAAAACCGAACGTGAGAGGAAAGAGATCTGTGAAAGATGGAGAAGACATTTTGATAATCTCTTAAACACCAGAATGATACGAAGAGACCCCGTAGATGTTCAAGAAGAAAATGACTGTAACTAAAATCCTTGCCCACCATCTGTGAATTAGATGACAACTACTTTGAAGAAACTAACGAACAATAAGTCATCAGATAATATTCCAGCGGAATACACATCATACCCCACCACACATTTACAGGTAGTTTTACAGGTAGGCGTTCTTAAAAACGTATCTTCACAAGGGCATGTGGATTTTCCTCGCACCACCGATGTGTGTGTGAGTGTTATTGATAGAATCACGACTGATAGTGGCGTCATCATTAAACAGTATTGATCACTCGGCGATTTAACCAACGACAAAATTCCAATTTACTTTCATCTCCTGCTCGGAGGCGTTGAATCTTCAATATAGGATAACGACAGTGGCCCCGACAGCAGTATACGTGTATGTAGATCGCCCATACGTGTAGAAATTCTGCGTGTGCTTCCTGTAGGACTACGATCTACCAACAGAATAACATCTTCTTCTTCATACAAACTCTGTTCATTTGCATCTCCAGATCAAATATGACTGTTGGGAGCTGCACCAGTCTCAAGCACCCAACTGAAGAAACGGGTAAACACACCTGAATCTGGTCCTCTGTGTTTAGGAAATCGTCTGCCGTACCATCTACAAGCGGCAGTACACAAATACCGCATCGGCATACCAAGCATTTGTAAATACTCGCGGTATGCTTAAATGGTGCAGCAGAAATGGCTAGCGAAGCACAATCACAATTAGAGCTAAAAAAATTCTATAATGTAAACTCTAGCAAAACTTTGCAAGTTAAAAAGAAAGAAAAATAAATTGCGACACCTGTTATATGATGTTATATGGAATGTTTTATTCGAATCAGCCTGTACTACCACCTCCTAAAAGACGCCTATTTATTATTTCTCCTGAAACAGTATAATTTTCTAAAATAGTATGTGTTCTTTGTCCTTTTCACCTTCCATATACCCCACTAAAATACTGTAGTTTATATTAAGACGAACCGTAAATTCTAATAAGTGAAACGTATATCCTATAAGAAGATATGCACCAACACAATATGCTCTAGTATGGTTTTTAATTTTGTACGGAATCGGGTAGTCAGTATGTTATTGTTTGGTTTAGCCGATAGCTTGTCGTGATCATTCATCTGTCGATATAATTAGTTTCAAATGGTCCAAATGGCTCTAAGCACTATGGGACTTAACATCTGAGATCATTAGTCCCCTAGACTTAGAACTACTTAAACCTAACTAACCTAAGGACATCACACGCATCCAAGCCCGAGGCAGGATTCGAACCTGCGACCGTAGCAGCAGCGCGGTTCCGGACTGTAGCGCCTAGAACCGCTCGGCGGCCGGCATACACAACACAGGCTTTAATCATCAATAATATATTCTCCTTCACTATTTACAACAGTATGCCAACGCTGGGGTAACTTTTCGACTTCGCAACTGTAGAAATCAGGTTGTTTTGAGGCGAAGAACTAGATGAACCATGTTCGGAGCGCATTTTCATCCGGAAAGGAAGTTACTTGAAGGCTGTTCAACAGAGAGCGGGAAAGGTAAAAATCTGAGGGTGCAATATCCGGTGAATAAGATGGGTGCGGAATGACTTCCCATCGCAACAACTTTTTTGTCAGTCTAGCAGAATGATAGCGGGCATTATCATGGAGAAGAATCATTTGGTGCAGTCTTCCTGGTCGTTGTTCTTGGATTTTGTCTGCAAGACGTTTCAGTTGTTGACAATTAATGTCTACAGCGATGGTTACACCTCGGGGAAGCAATATACATTACCCACACCGTCGCCGTTTCACCAACCCTTCCTTTTTTCCCTTACGATGACATGAAGATACTATTTCTCGTCACCAGTAACGATAGGAATTGTCGGTGTTGTTCACGAACCAATTCATCACGAGCAAGCAGGGATGCACATATGCCACCCACTGATTTCTTATGATTCTGCGGTGCCCATAAACCCGATTTTTGAACCTTTCTCATTGCACACAAATGTCGCACTATGGTGGAATAGTTACAGTTCCTCATATTTGCCAGTTCTCGTGTACAATGACGTGGATCATTGTAGATTAATACGTTTAAAGGATCTTCAACAAACTCCGAAGTTCTTCCCGAACGTGGAGAGTCACTAATGTCAAAACGATCCTCCTTAAAAGGAGAAACTAATTTTCCTTCTGTGCCCTGTACGATGTCGTTATCCCCATACACGGATCATATGTTTCTAGCTGCATCCGCTGCAGTCACTCTTCTACTGAACCCAAACAGAGTAATATGTTGGAACGTTTCGATTTCTCCATTTGGCACTCCATTTTGTAGTGTCCACATCTCCACACACTATCTCCAAATGACAAAATTGCAATATGTTAACTCAAACAGCAACAGTGCATTACAAATAAAAAGTGAAAATACAAAAATAAGCCCACAGCAACCGGAATACCAACATGCAAAACAAAAAGGCTACGAGCTTATACACCAACCTAATATTTGCGTACCCTTTGAATGTCCTGGTCTTAGTCCCCTTACATTTGCGAGAGTAAAGTGCGGAGAACCGTAAGTATTTATAGAGGTCTTTGCTGCGCTGTTTCACGGAAGCTCTTCGTCTCTACATCTGTTACGCGCTGCAAATCAGCTCATAAATACACGAGACCTCAACGTGTGTGATCTATTAAATAGGTTGACTGAAGCGCGAACAGGACACGTCATTAGTGCGGGGAACACAAATTTAACGACTCGTACTTGTTACAATGGGGGCGGAGGGAGGGGCTTTGTCCGCTGTCGTGATGTTGGAAGCGAGCCCAGATCGCACTCCGCACTGCGGCACCAGCCACCAGGACAACCGCGCTGCCACTCGCATTACAAGTACAAGGCCACTTACTTAGCTACGACCACTCATCTCCACCATTACAATTCCTTGTCCACAGATTTATATGAAGCGTAAACGCTTGTCCTAGCAACCGACTGTAAACATTGGACTTGTTTTGGAACTACCTGTTTGCTTAAAGCACCAGAAAAAAATCCTACTGGTACTTTCACCTCTATTTACAAGATGTCGATAGAATCTGCTGTGGGTCATCGACCAAAAACTCAGTTTATCTCCGCAGTCAGAATGTGATAACTCACTTTAAAGTTTATTTTATTAAAACGCTTGGCCTCTTCCAATATTTCTACATAATGAATGCGTTAATTACTGAGGTGATACTTTTCTCGTGGTTGAGCATACACTCCGATGATCGTCTGCTTCGTAATTCGAATTCTGACATTTGTTTTTACTAGTGAGGCTTTGAGACATCGTTTCAAATCTTCAAGTTGGAACTGGGTCCTCTTCATTACATCCATACTGTACAGATGGTATCCAACGATTATGAAGGTTTACCACCTCAGGAATTAGGATATGGGGGGTAGTTTAAGTCTACAAAAGTCATTTAACTTATGGTCATAACTGTATTTTACAGTTTTGTAAAGCTACTAGCATCTGTTTATTAAAAAGTGGAAATCGAGCTAAGAGGACTTTTCTTTCCAGTTCATACAGTATATAACACCTTTAGACAACCACCTGGTTTAACAAATTTGTGTTAATGTAGTAATACAAATGACTAGGTTTTCTCTCTGTGAAATGATAAAGTAAATGCTTCCAACTACCCAGTTACGCTTTTTTTTTGTTTCTCAGTTAGCGATGCCTTTTTTTCCCCTCTGTGTTGATTACTGTTGTTTCTACCACGTGCTGCCTCCTCCCCCTCTCAGAGCGCTCCCCTCAAGTCGATTACGACCAGTGTGCTCCCATAAAATCTAGCTGATTGTATTAGGTGAACGGAAGATTTAGATTTTTTGGAAGGGTTTTGTATTTGTAATGCAAATAGCACAAAATACGAGAGTGGCTTCATGTCTGGATTATTGTTCCATTGGTTGAGTTCGTTCGATGTCTGTTGTCATACTCTCTTGATAAAGACTCCAGAGACGCACTGTTAGGATGGCAAGAGTTCAATAATGTTTGCGGTACTTAAATGATTCCTCATTGGAAGAATGATGACAGTCCTCGCGAAACCTTTTTGGGTCACTTTAGAGAACCTGTATTCGAAAAAGATTGTGTGACCATTACGATCCATCAAGTTATATCTCACGTACGGGGCATAGAAGTAGGATAAGAGAGACTAGAGCTCAGAGGCGTACAGGCAGTCATTTTTACCTTGCACAATACGCGAATTGAATGGGATAGAAAAGAGATAATATTGGAACGATGTGCCCTTCGCTATGCACTGTATAGTGGCTTGTGAAGTAAGTATGAACATGTAAACTACTGGTGTTAAGGTTATATCTGCGCTTGAGCTTTAAGAGACGACTCACGCTGCGAAAGATACCCTCTGGTTAAGCTCTGTGGTGAAATATTGAACGACGGTTTACTTGCCTATGGGACATACTCGTGCTTCTTGCAGCAAACTGAAAAGTCTGAGAGGGGTCGATTTAGTGGCCTTCAATAAGAAAAGGAAAGAAAAAAAGATCAACCTTCAAACGTCAATGAGTTCGTCAGAGTACATACACATACGTACATACATTAATACTTGTTCCATGGATCATGAATACAACATTTCATAATGATCTGGAACATGTCATTTTAACATAAGTTTTCTTTACACAATTTTTTTTACAGCTACTACTTCATATCTAAAATTCATCTATTGAGTAGGATGAGTTGTCATTCAGAAATTCTTTTAATTTGTTTTTAAATGTTGGTTGGCTATCTGTCAGACTTATAATGCTATTTGACAAATGACCAAAGATTGTTGTGGCAACATTATTCACCCCTTTCCGTGCCAAAGTCAGATTTAACCCGCAATGGTGAAGATCATCCTTTCTTCCAGGGTTGTAGCTATGAACTTCGCTGTTATTTTTGAATTGGGATGGTTTATTAATAACACATTTCGTAAGTGAATATGTGTATTGGCGAAGGTACTGTGAATATCCCGAGTTCCTTAAATCAATGTCTGCAAGGTGATCTTGGGTGGGCTCCGGCTAATATTCTGATTACACGCGTTTGTGCAATGAATACTTTTTCTCTTAATGATGAATTACCCCATAATATGATGCCATATGAAAGCAGTGAATGAAAATAGGCATAATAGGCTAATTTACTGGTATGTTTATCACCAAAATTTGCAACAACTCTAGTAGCGTAAGTAGCTGAACCTAACCGTTTCAGCAGATTATCAATGTGTTTCTTCCAGTTCAATTTCTCATCAATGCACACATCCAGAAATTTTGAATATTCTGTCTTAGCATCAGACTTCTGTTCATAGTCTATATTTATCAATGGTGTTATGCCATTTACTGTACAGAATTGTATATAATGTGTTTTCTCAAAATTTAGTGAGAGTCCATTTTGAGAAAACACAGGACGTACAGTTCTGTACAGTAAACGGCATAACACCATTGATAAATATAGACTATGAACAGAAGTCTGTTGCTAAGACAGAATATTCAAAATTTCCGGATGTGTGCATTGATGAGAAATTGAAC